>NW_027464645.1:300000-497500 GCF_043290135.1 Rhipicephalus microplus | reverse complement strand
TCTCTTTCTTTTTTGTCTAGCGAATGGGGTCTGCCATTGACGGAGGTCTTTGTTCACGCGCAGACCGCGGACACTGTGACGTGCGCTCACAAGGGTTGATCTAGGCTTAGCTTACCAGGAATAAGTGACAAAAAAAGGGGGGGGGGGAAATGAAGGGTTAGCCAACGAAGGTGCAATATAAAGAAAGAGAGCAGAGATTGTATGAAAGCTCGTCAAAAATGAAAGATGGAGCACGATTTGTTTTTCAAGTCGGATGAACCTATTCAGGTACAAATGAGTTTAGGTCTGCGCCTACATTAAATAATGAATTGAATTAACGTATCGCGGCTAAAATGGACGCACCATTGAGAAATAGAGTTGCCTTGTTAGCGTGTGTTGTTGCGCCTTGACATGTTCCTGTTTTATTTTATTCCCTCTCTGAGTCACGCATAAGCTTCTACTGAACACACCGTTAAAAAGAGCTCATCTGGAGAATGTGTTCTGAAGAAACAGCAACAGAAAGCGGGAAAACAGTAGCAAAGCATGCAAACAGTGAAAAACAAACCGTGTGTGTGTGAGGTCATATCGCTGGAGTCGGAATACGAAAGACTGGGAAAGAAAGGAAGATGGAAAGAAATCCACCAGACTTCGGTCTGGCGTGTCTGGCTTTTACTTTAGCCCCGAAAATCGTTACACGACTTTCTCAGCTGGTCGCAACGTTCTCGATCAATCTTGTTTCTAGATTAGAAGAAGAGGAAGGGAAAAGTGGGGAAGGAGGAGGGGCTACTACGCACTGAATATAAAGATTGGGGAAGTGAGAAATAGAGGGATGTCATATGGAAAGGGAGGGTACAGGACTGTTCTGAAGGAAGAGCGACTGTTGTGATGAGCCGTGGGCAAGAGTTGCGCGCTGGCCCTAGAGGAACGAAAGAAGGTCGATACGACGTCGTAGTCGTCAGCCAACGGAAATGACGCCGTGGCACTTCCGGAAGCAGAGGGTGCCCGCCGTTGTCGTCGCCTCCGTCGCCTGCGCGCTGTGCGGCGGCTTTCTCGCAGGGTCTCGCTGACCGCCGGGCGTGCCGCCGTGCAGGAGGGGCCAACACCTCCTTCGCGGCTCGCTCCGAAGTACCGCCGCTGCTGCTCGCTTCTCTCCATGTGGACGCCTCAGCGTCGTCGCCGACGAAGATCAGAGACTCGTACTCGCCGCTAGGCCTTCTCGAAGGCTCCTTCCGAATCGCCCGCCGAAGTTGTTCCTCCGTTCGGCTCAGGGAACGAAGAGCGAAGAAGTTTGGTGTTTCGGGCTCCAGTCGAGAGCTCCGGCTTACGGAAGAGTGCGAGTTGCTCCTATGTTCGTTAGTATAGTCTGACCGATACCGTTGGCTCCGATGGGATGAAGACGCCCCCGACTCGGAGGTGGGGTTACCAGCGGGCGCGGTAGTGGTGTTTCTGTGGGCAGTGTGGGAGGTGGCGGCGGTTCACCAGCTGAGGTCGTCGCAGCAGCTGTTCTGGACCGTCGGCTGCCCGCGGAGGAAGCAAGGCAGTGCCGGATCTTTGCGCGTCGACGATGAGCGGATTCTTAATGTCGGCGCTGAAGAGCGTCTGCAAGAAGACTCCGTCCAGCAGGTCTTCTGGCGGTGAGTTTTAACAGTTTTCCCGGGATTCCTGGGGTGGTGTTCATGCGACGAAAACAACTCGCAAAACGTGTCTCTGACGTAGAGAATGAGGGTGTCTATGGATGGAAGGGGAATAGTGCTTTCGACCTGCGTGGCTGGTCGCGTGATTGTGCGCGTGGCTTTTGTTTGTGAAGGCGGGGGCGACTGAAGGGGCGTTACCGATGGTTGCGTGCATTATGGTGAGCCGTAAGATGATAACACTTTTGACAGATACCACGCACAACGCATTTCTTCTTAACTTCTTGACTTGGCAGCTTTTAAGCGCCCAACAAGAGCTGTATCGCGCCTGCTGTCAAAGCCAGCAGAGTAAAAGCACGTCTTAAAAAATAATGGGAGACAGTTCAAGAAGCAACACTGTGGGTTTTGATTAATTAACTACTGTTTGGTCACTTATGGAGTCGTTGTACTGCAATATCGTGGCTGAAAAACATGCCCCCGAACACCACAAACGCTTTTAAAATGGCTATGCGTGGAATTTATTGCTCTTATTCTCTGCGTTTCGCCCTTGTTCTCGGGAGAGAAAAACGTTACGCAGTTATTGTCCTAGCAAAATCGTGCTATAGCTTGTGGCGTTCGAAACTCGTTTAAAGGATGTTCCGTCCCCTTTCCGCATTACGGAGTTGAAGGCGCTAGTGAATTGCTTTCCAGAGATTAAGACTGCTGAGTGACGGACGCACATGCGCTGTGCATGCTTGATCCGCTCTAAATGAAATTCGCTTGTGGGGCGTAAGAAACAGCGCGTGCGCTCTTCGTTGTCGTCGTTCGTTGTGACGACAGTGCGATACGGTAAAATAACAACCCGAATTAGAACTTGCATCACTGATGAAAAAGTGCCCCATATTTGAGAGGGAAAGAGATGGAGAGGTTGGTCGTTAAAATGCAGTGAAGTTGGTGCAGTGAATGCAAGGAAGAGGAGATTGCGTTGGGTTTGTTTCAATCAATCAATCAATCAATCAATCAATCAATCAATCAATCAATCAATCAATCAATCAATCAACTTTCAGACATTTAATCAACCAAATCAATCAGCCAAATAATCAATCAATTCAATAAATAATTATTAATTTAATCCTGCAAGAAAGTGCCTGTGAGTATGCATAAGCTTGCATGGGAGTACACCTTTGTTGCACAAGGAACATAACGCTCTTGGTGTGTTTTTTTTTGCATTTAGTTATGTTGTGATGCGAAGCGCAGCAGCCAGCGCTAATAATACCGTGAATATTTTTTGTAAACATTTTTTCTTCATGTTGATGCTGAAATAAAGTTATTCATATTAAGTATAGTATTCATATTAGGATGCCGTACTTGTATGTTTACTTTTACGGCATGTCCGTTTCTTTCGCGCGAAAGCGCTGCATTAGTGAAGTTAATCGGTGAGGTCAAAATTGATGTTCTCCACGTCGTTTTTCCGCCGACGCGATCTGCCGTGCATAACTAAGCCACATGCAGCTTCGCTCTAAAGAGCTCATCATATGTCAGCTATAGTATCAAGCACAGGGATGACCGCGCGAACCGCTCGAAGGTGTTTCTGCGGCTTATAAATAGCCCTGTAATTGCTCATCGATCCCGCGGAACCAAGTCGGCGTTGTGTTAATGCTTCAATTTCGGGAGGGCGCCTGGCTCATTATCCCGAATGAAGTATACTCGTGCATAGAAGAAATGAATAATCGCAAAAGAGACGAGACGAACAAAATAAAACAAACCAAGAGTTACAATTTTAACATATGTAGGTACCAGTCTTGGTGATAAAAACCTGAGCGTCTCCACAGGGAACTAGTATAGAACAAAGCAGAACAGGCGAAGCATTAGCCGTTTCAAGATTCGTCGAGCATACACTTTGCGATGATGTGCGATCCTTGAACCATGTATACCTGCCGGCCGAAGCTAGCATTTCATGTCAAGCATTGAGGTTTAACAACTTTTCGAATTTCACGTGTCAGAAGCACGTCGTGATTGGGTGGCACGTCGCATGCAGGAGGGTTTCCGCTTGTGCAATTGTGACCGCCGGGAATTTCGTAGCGTGCACCATGGAAATGCGACCACCATAGCCGGCGATTGGTTTGGTGATCAGATGCATTTTTAAAATACACACGTAGATGATTAGTCATTCGCATCGACATACAAGTTACATAACCCCTTTACAGTTTGTTAACGTTTTGTCTTTTTTAACCAACTTGCGACGTTTTCTGCAGATTTCGCACTGCGACGTATGTTACGCGTACTCAAAGTCGTTATCTAACGGTCAAGGAAACAGCACCACCACAGCGACGCCGTCCGCGTTTAGACCGTAATAATTTAATCAAGACATTGATACTGTGGCAGTGTTCCGTCGTGGTAAAATCAGAGCGGTGGGATTTTTACGCCGGGAAAGGACTTCCGTCTACCGCGGTTGTTTTTTTCTATCTCACTGCTGATCAAATATAGATACCTAATACACGAGACGGATATCTTCAAGAAAAGGGCTGAGTTCGGGTTGTTGTTACATTAGAGACGAACTCCAGCGATGGTCTGATCCTGATGCGTTTCAAACTAGCGAGTACACATGTTGGCAGCCTCCTATGAGAAAGCACCAGTGTTCTCGAGCGAAAGTGCTCCATTTTCCCCCCCTTCAAGTGTCAGAAATTCTGGCCTGGTCACGCTAGGCAAAGACGTGCTTCGACTACTTCGAGAAAACTTCCGGTCGACATCAGTTTCATAATATATATATTTTTTACGACTCCGCTTTTGCCTTTCGCTGCTCCCAATTTCATAATACCTTGAGCGGGCCCTGGAGGACCTTGTTTTTGGATCGCTCGAAACTATTCGTTGCTACAATCAACTATCGTTCAAACCGCACATACCGATTGTATATTACCTGTTGTGCATGTAGAACAGTTGGAAAATCATCTCGAATGTTATTTCGATATATAAAATATTCTTCACATCGAATCATATGGAACTCTTTTGTGATCTCTTTCAGATTCGTTATATCCGGGTTCCCTTGTATGCAGGATGCCGTGTACTCGCACTGAATCTTGTGTGCTTTGCATTCTGTGCCAATGCCGTGGAAACTGTCAGGGTGGTTCAGTTGCGTGCCGCTTGAGGTCGTGAGTTCAGTCACCGGCTGGAGCCGCTGCGGGTATACTCGTGCATATACTGACTGAATTCCGATGCGCGTAAAGAAAAAAAAAAGAGACCTCAAAATGGAGCCCCATGAACAGAATTTCGAGTACTTGTTTATTTTTGTTGGACGCAACCTTAGCGAACACCAGGAGATACTGAAGCTGAGGAAGGTATACGAGACGTTAATTGTAGTTTTAGGTGTAATGTAAAATTGTGATATAGATGTGAAGAATGTGAAGCGAACGAAAAGAAGGCTTGCCCCTGGCAAGGGCCCGGACCTTCGGCCTTCGAATTTCGCGCCCGATGCTCTTACCAATAGTGCTATATATGCGGTGGTCGTCCCATCGTCCACTTTGTCGTGTGTTTATGTGCATGCACGCCTAATGTTATCAGTCATCGCCGCTACTAGCCGCGGCAGTGAATTTGGCCCAATAAATTTAGACGTATTCAGCGTTGAAGTTGATGCGCTTTATTTTTTATTCACACAATTATAAATGTACACACAAATATCTTAGACGTGTATTATTTTAGAGACGTACATATTAGACGTGAAATCACAATTTAGTTTCATTATAGGCTGTATGAGATTGTCATAATTTTTTCTTGGAGGTTTTACTATACGCGTTCTTCATATACTCGCATCGTATAATCCAAATATTATGTAATCATTTGGTATAGTCCATAACTTGACCCAACAAACCTGCACATATCGCGCTGCAAACCACGGTTTCGCTAGCGCTCGCTCGCCGACACGTTAACCCACGCGGCTTCGAACATCAGCACGAACTTCACGTATACGCGCATTGAAGCAATTTCTGTCGTGTTTTGTGTTGCCATCGATATTCCGAGTCGTGAAAACTTTATTTTGTTTACGTAACTGCCGTTTCGGGGCTCAAGTCGTCGCCTAGATACGAAAGAAGGAAAAGAAGGCGTCGCTTGCGCCGCTTCCCCGTAACCCTGGGCAACAGAAACTTGTGATTCGGGATGTATCGGGCGCTTTTTGGAGGGGGGTGGGGGGGATGACGATTTGGCTTGAATTTGTCGTTCGCTATGTATTGTTTACGTTACTTCGCTACGTGACGAATTTTCGGCGTAGAACGCGAATGGGGTTAACCTTCTTGCTTAGCAAGGACTGTGCCGTGTTGAGCATAGTGGATAAAAGTCTAGACCTATGTCGTATCGAGTGTTCTTCTTGAATAGTTTGTTTGCTCGTTTGTTTAAACTATAGGTCTCTAGGAAGGCGAAACTGCTGTTAAATGGGATTACGCAGCCTTCTTTTAAGCCTTCCCGATGGCTATCGAAAAGCGTAGGCTCAATGCATTGCCGATCGATGTCTAAAGACGCGGGTTGGATTCCGGCCGCAGCGGTCACATTCGGATAGGGGCTAAATGTCAAACGCCCGTGTAATGCGCAATGCCAGAGCAACTAGAAGGGGACTACGGGGAATGGAATGAAAAACAACTTTAGTGGGT
The DNA here is from genome assembly GCF_043290135.1 of Rhipicephalus microplus. NCBI lineage: Eukaryota > Metazoa > Arthropoda > Arachnida > Ixodida > Ixodidae > Rhipicephalus > Rhipicephalus microplus. Next base: position 491,274 of record NW_027464645.1, on the reverse strand, counting down.
CCTGCTGCACCCGGCTCAGTCCCATGTAGATGCCGCCAAGCATATGGTGCACTCAGGAGCCCTCCACTGCGGCGCGCTTCATCGCGACATCGTGGGTTTGACACGTGGAACCATGGATGTTGTTAATATATTGTTACGAGGTTGGTTGCTTCTGAGCGAGATGTATTTGCAGAGTAAAAACTACAGGCAAGAGACACAATGGCTGATTGGCCCAGTCGCGCGCCTGTCAGTCGCACCTCTTCCTTTTCTTCCTCTCCGTAGCAGGACCCCCGGGCGTTGGAGCGCCGTCTCGGCGAGAGTCCGGAGAAGTGCGACAGTAGTAGGGTTTCAAGCGCGAAATATGGACAATGTCAACTAGTGACGAACTTGGTGACGTATTGGAGTGCAATGGCGCTATCTCGTAGGTTACGTCGCTAACTTGACGTAAGACTAGGTAGGGTCCGGCGTATCGGGACAAAAGTTTTTCGGAGAGACCTACACGGCGACACGGTGACCAGAGGAGCACGTGGTCACCTGGGGCAAACGTTATATTTCGATGCCGGTGGTCGTAGCGGGCTTTTTGCATATCCTGTGACCTGGTGAGGCGAGACTGGGCAACTTGACGAGCCATGTGAGCCCGATCAATGGCTTCGCGCGCGTACTCGGAAGGAGATGGCACGAGAGGCAAGGTGGTTTCAAATGGCAATATGGGGTCGCGACCATATAAAAGATAAAAAGGCGAGAATCCCGCAGTGTCATGTCGAGAGGAGTTATATGCGAAGGTCACATAGGCCAACGTTGTATCCCAGTCTCGATGATCATCGGAGACGTACATCGAAAGCATCTCTGTGAGCGTGCGGTTGAGACGTTCAGTTAGGCCATTAGTTTGTGGGTGGTAGGCGGTAGATAGCTTATGGGCTGTAGCACACGATCGAAGGAGGTCATCGACAACTTTGGACAGGAAAGAGCGGCCGCGGTCCGTAAGCAGCTGTCGGGGTGCACCATGGTGTAAGATGACGTCATGAAGAAGAAAATCCGCGACGTCAGTGGCGCAACTGGTTGGCATGGCCTTTGTTATCGCGTAACGGGTCGCATAATCTGTGGCGACGGCAATCCATTTATTTCCTAGTGTCGTCGTCGGAAAAGGGCCAAGAAGGTCGAGTCCCACGCGATGAAATGGTTCAGAGGGGACTTCAATTGGGTGAAGATATCCAGCTGGCAGCAAAGAAGGTCTTTTCCGGCGCTGGCAGAGGTCGCAAGTGGCGACATATCGACGTACGCTGCGGTACAATCCAGGCCAGAAAAATCGACGTCGCACGCGGTCGTATGTGCGGGAAACGCCGAGGTGTCCCGCTGTTGGTGCGTCGTGAAGTTGTTGAAGTATGGCAGGCCGTAGATGACGAGGGATGACAAGCAGAAGCTCAGGGCCTTCAGTGGTGACGTTGCGGCGGTAGAGGATGCCGTCATGCAGCACGAACATACGGGATTCAGCGTCATGGCTGTCAGACTGGATGGCGTCGATGATAGTGCGCAATGACTCATCCCGTCGTTGTTCGATGCGCATATCGCTGACGTCTGTAAACGCCATTACTCTGCTCTCCAGGTCAGGCGCAACGGGATCAGGAGGATCTACCGGATATCGAGAAAGACAGTCTGCGTCCTTGTGCAAACGGCCAGACTTGTAGCTGACGCTAAACGAAAATTCCTGAAGCCTCAGAGCCCAGCGAGCCAGACGTCCAGTCGGGTCCTTCAGAGAAGTCAGCCAACAGAGGGCGTGGTGGTCCGTAACGACAGTGAAAATGCGACCATATAAATATGGCCGAAACTTGGCGACGGCCCAAACTAAAGCTAGACACTCTCTCTCGGTGATGGAATAATTCATCTCCTGGGGAGAAAGCAGGCGACTGGCGTAAGCTATCACGCACTGTCTACCGTGGTGCCGCTGAGCGAGAACTGCGCCGATACCGTGGCCACTGGCGTCGGTGCGAACCTCTGTGGCAGCAGAAGGATTAAAGTGGGCAAGTATGGGGGGCGTAGTTAGGTAGCCGATGAGAGCGGCGAACGCTTGAGCCTGCTCAGGGCCCCATGAGAATGTGGTATCCTTCTTCAGCAAATCTGTCAGTGGCCGGGCAACGTCAGCGAAGTTTTTCACAAAACGGCGAAAGTAGGAACATAAGCCGACGAAGCTACGGACGTCGGATGTAGAACGGGGCACTGGAAAGCTACGGACGACGCGGATCTTTTCGGGATCTGGTTGGACACCATCGGCGTTTACAATATGGCCCAGAATGGCAATCTGACGGTGACCAAATTGACACTTCTTGGAATTGAGTTGTAGCCCAGCTGTTCTGAAGACTGCGAGAATTGCAGCGAGACGGGTCAGGTGGCTATCGAAAGTAGATGAAAAGACTATCACATCGTCTAGGTAACAAAGACAAGTAGACCACTTGTAACCACGCAGGAGAGAGTCCATCATTCGTTCGAATGTGGCAGGGGCGTTACATAGTCCAAAAGGCATGACCTTAAACTGGTATAAACCATCTGGTGTAATGAAGGCCGTCTTCTCGCGGTCCATTTCATCGACAGAAATCTGCCAGTAGCCGGACCGGAGATCTATAGACGAGAAGTATGTAGCCCCGTGTAGGCAGTCCAACGCGTCATCGATGCGTGGTAGCGGGTACACGTCTTTTCGTGTGATCTTGTTTAGGTGGCGATAGTCAACGCAGAAGCGCCAGGTACCATCTTTTTTCTTCACAAGGACGACAGGGGAGGCCCAAGGACTACTTGATGGTTCTATGACACCTTTGTTGAGCATTTTGTCCACTTCTGCTTGGATAACTCTACGCTCAGTGGGGGAGACACGATAGGGGCGTCGGCGAATAGGACTGGCGTCACCAGTATTTATACGGTGCTGAACAGTGGATGTTTGCCCTAGAGGTCTGTCGTCGAAAGAAAAAATGTCGGTATATGACGCGAGAAGGCGATGGATGTCATTGGCTTGCGCAGGGTTGAGGTCGGGTGCAATCATCTTCGAGAAACGATCTGGCCGAGAACAGGTGCTGTTCGCTACTGGAGACTGAAGTAAATCAATCTCGGTGGTGAGCGCTGCTATTTCGAATTCGTCAGCATTAGATACGCTGGCCAAGAACATGCCACGAGGAAGCACTTGAGGGCACAAGCTGAAATTGAGAAGTGGAAGCGAGGTACAATTGTCAGTAACAGTCACAAGCGTATGGGGAATGGCAATGTTGCGGCTCAAGAGGACGTCGGCGAGAGGAAGGAGGACATATTGACCATCGGGAACTTGGGGCTGTGCGGTCAAAACGACGAAGGTGGCTGCCTGAGCTGACAGCCGCACATCCTGAAGAGAGCACAGGCGCGGCGGGGCAGTGGGGGGGTCAGCGACTATCTGAGGCAACTCTAGCTGAAGAACGCCTGTAGCACAATCGATCAGAGCAGAATGATTCGACAAGAAGTCCAGGCCTAGGATAATGTCATAAGGGCAGTGGTCAATCACGGCTAAAATGACAGAAGTAGTGTGGTCCTTTATACGTAAGCGGGCAGTGCACAGACCGAGAACCATCGGCGTGCCGCCATCGGCCACACGGAGCATTTGTGCAGCCGCTGGTGTCAGAACTTTCTTTAAACGTGTGCGTAGGCTTGAACTCATGACCGAAATGCTTGCGCCGGTGTCGACAAGTGCTTGTACAGGTTCGCCGTCTACTTTAACGTCTATTACACTTCGTCTGGTGGGAACGGAAAGAGGATTTGCTGCGGAAGTCGTCAATGCAGCACCACCTCCGGGGGCTGCATTTCTCAGTTTTCCGAGACAACGCGGCCGGAAGCCACGGGGGACGAGAAGCGCCGTGGCTGCGGCGAACGGGACGATGGGCGACGTGTTTGCGGCGATCGAGACTGGTGCCCACGTGGTGAAGGCGAGCGGCTGTACCAAGTGTTCCGAGAATGGTCAATGGCATTGGGCTCTTCGGCAGGTGGAAAGGTGCGGGCGGTATCGTCGAAACGGGTCATATTGGTCGTTGCGCGATGTGCCGAGGACCATGTGTTGCGGCAGTAACGGGCAATATGTCCAACGCGGTGGCAGTTGAAACATATAGGGCGGTCATCTGCAGTTCGCCACTCAGCCGGGTTGCGAGTACGTGGAGAAGACCGTCGGTCGGAGAAGGGCATCACGAAAGGGCGTTCGCTGACTCTAGGCGCGGTGACATGGCACACGGAATGCACTCCGATGTTTTCAAGCTCCCGGCGCACGATGGCTTGAACAAGAGGAACAGTAACAGGAGTGGCATCGGTACTGCGCGAATAGAACGCCGAGGGCGCCATAGCTTCCAGTTCACGACGAACAATGCGTGTAAGGTCTCCCGGCGGCGATGCACGTTGTGGTGTTTGTGGTATAAGGCGTCGCTACCGACTACAGCGCTGTGCGGTGGCACGCGCTCGGTGGCCGCCACGGGGGGAGAAGGAAGAAGATGAGATAAACAAGATGTCTCCGTTTATGCTGTGCTATTCATTATGCACGATGTAACATATTTTGGCGACGAGGATTCACCAGCCCATGTGCTACCGGCCTGAACCTCATCTGTGCCCTCGTTTATTGCCTACCATCTTCTACGATGAGTATTTCGGGGCTACAGCCGCCACCTCCGTTCCTGTCGTCACCTGGACACCCGGACATTCCATGGGAGCAATGGATCCAGGCTTTCAAGAATTACATGGTTGCTTCGGGCGCCTTCGACCTACCTGCCATTCGTCGGAAGGCGATCCTGCTCAACTGCTTGGGCTTGGAAGGACAACGTATCTTCCAGACTCTGACGACTACTGACGACCCGTGCCTCGTGCCTGCGAGCGCTGCGGCAGGTACACTGACGTCCCCTAGTCCTGATGTGTTCGACCGCGCCATCGCGACGCTGGAAGGTCACTTCAAAACCACGTTGAACGTCACTGCAGCGCGTCACCGTTTCCGTCAACGTACGCAGGCCCCAGGTGAGACTGCGGCTGATTACGTCACCGCGCTGAGAAGTCTTGTAGGAGCATGCAATTTCGGTGATCTAACGGACGACATGATACGCGACCAGCTCATAGAGAAAACCACAAGTGGATACTTACGTGAACGCCTTCTGCTGGAAGAGTCTCTCACGCTTTCTAAGGCTCTTACCATTGCCAAACAGCATGATCAAGCGACTAATGAAGCAAGAGAACTTGCACAAAATGACTTGCAAGTTCATCGTGTAAAAGATACTTCAAATCACAGAGAACGGCATTGTAGCACATGTACTTGCTATAACATGCACGGTCAAAGTCGCATATCTCCGAAAGAGCAAGTATGTTATCGTTGTGGTTCTACGGCACACCTTGCAAATAGCTCTCTGTGCAAGGCCAAAGCACATAGGTGTCGACAATGTGAGAAAATTGGCCATCTTGAAAAGGTGTGCAAGTCATTGCGGAAGTTTGAGAAGAATGTTCAGCATGTAGCGGAAGGTAACGATACAGCTGATCCAGACGACCATTTAAGTGTTTGTCAGATCTGGAGCCGTAAGAAGGGAATTTACGCAGCGTTGGAAATAGAAGGAATTTCTGTACCATTTTTGATCGATACAGGATCATCGGTTTCGATCCTGGCCGAAGAACTTTACCAACGCTATTTTTCTAAAGCGTATCCACTGAAGTCTACATCCGTCCAGCTTCTCGATTATTCAAAGGCAGCAATTCCTATACAAGGATGCTTCATTGCTACTGCCTCATTTCACGGCCGATGCACTTCTGTTCTACTATACGTTGTGCCTGGGGGAACGACCATTCTGGGATTAGACGGCATCGCTGCTCTGGATATGAAGATCCAAGGGTCACCGCTCAGGTGTCTTCTAATGACGCAAGAAACTCCGGTGCTACCTCCAGAATTACGTTCTGAGTTTGAGCACCTATTTGCAAAAGAGCTGGGAACTGTGAGAGGTTTCACTCACAAGGTCAGAGTTCGCGCGTCTGTACAACCGGTGGCCAGCAAACTGAGACGACTGCCACTTGTCATTCGCGAGCAAGTCTCGGCAGAAGTTCAGAAATTAGAAGCTCAGGGCATCATTGAGCGTGTCGACTCTTCTGAGTGGGTCTCCCCTATTGTCGTAGCCAGAAAAAAAGACGGCTCGATTCGCATGTGTGTTGACTTACGGGAGCCAAACAAAGCTGTGGTAGTAGACAGTTTTCCTTTGCCACAAACTGAGGAGCTCCTGAACAGCCTGGCTGGGGCACAGCGTTTCTCGAAGCTAGACTTAGCTTCTGCATATCACCAGTTACCGCTCAGTTTAGAGAGCCGTGACCTTACCACGTTCATCACTCACGATGGACTATTTCGCTTCAAGAGGGTTTGCTTCGGACTGGCGTCGGCGCCATCAGCGTTCCAGAAAATGATGCACATGATCTTGAAAGGGTGCAAATGTGTCCTATTTTACATTGATGACATCATCGTGTATGGGCGATCCCGAGAGGACCATTTGGGAAACTTGCGCGCTGTATTGCAACGTCTTTCTGATGCTGGCCTCCGGCTCAACAACAAGTGTGTCTTTGACGTGGCAGAGTTGACTTTTCTAGGTCACGTTGTGAGCGCCAAAGGATTATTTCCGTTGATGTCATCCATTGAGGCGATAACAAAGGCACCATCACCTACAAATATTAACGAACTCCGCTCGCTACTGGGGCTTGCAGGCTTCTATTCCAAGTTCATTCCTCATTTTTCGGATGTTGTCGAGCCAATGCGCGCCTTGCTACGAGGACAAGCCTCTTTCGTTTGGAGTGCGGCAGCACAGAGCAGTTTGGAGCGCCTGAAATCTCTGCTCACATCTTGCGAAGTGCTTCATCTTTTCGATCCTCACTTGCCTGTGTTCGTTACAACTGATGCTTCAGGATATGGATTAGGTGCAGTACTTCAGCAAGACAACGGGACCTCACTGCAAACTGTCGCATTCGCCTCCCGCACACTTCAACCGCATGAGCGGAAATACTCAGTCGGCGAACGTGAGGCCCTTGCCTGTGTTTGGGCTTGCGAACACTGGCACGTTTATCTATGGGGACGACCTTTCATCTTACGAACGGATCACGCAGCGCTGGTTACGCTTCTTTCGACGAAAGGCACCGGTCACCGACCATTAAGGATTGCGCGCTGGTCCTCACGGTTGCTCTGCTACAACTATACCGTCGAATACAGGAAAGGTAGCGAAAACGTCGTGGCTGACGCTCTCTCCAGGCTACCCGTCCAGAGTTTAATCCGCGATGCACCAGAAGAGGAATTTATCTGTTTGTTGTCTCCCGTAGTTACCATGCCAGAACTTCAAGAAGCAAGTGCCAATGATCAGATTATCTGTGAAGTTAAGCACTTCACGACTACTTCTTGGCCTGACAAGAAATCACTGTCAAAAGAATTGCTACCTTACTTTTACGTGAAGGCTGAACTCTCTGTTGTAAGTGATATCCTATGCCGGGGTGACAGGATTGTCGTGCCTGCAACGTTGACACGCCGCCTTATGGATCTGGCCCACGAGTCACATCCAGGCATTAGTCGTACCAAAGCTCGCCTGAGAGAGTCCTATTGGTGGCCATGCATGGATAGTCACATTGAAGAACTGGTGCGCACATGCGTGATTTGCCAGTCTTGTGACAAGTCCGCACGTACCTTTCCAGCGCCACTGCAACCTGTTCCTCTTCCTGACGCGGCGTGGGAAAAAATTGCCATCGACATTGTGGGACCTTTCACGCAAGCTTCGGCCGACTGCCGTTTTGCGATTACTGTTATTGACTATTATAGCAAGTGGCCTGAAGTGGCGTTCGTGCGAGATGCGACCACGTCTACAGTGAAGAAGTTTTTACTTGAACTTTTTGCGCGAGAAGGCTACCCACGTAGTATTGTATCCGATCATGGACCACAGTTCTCTTCAGCAAGCTTTGACGAGTTTCTCACGGAGCGTGGAATAACGCACTACAACTCTTCCGTGTATTACCCACAAGCTAACGGCTTGGTGGAGAGATTCAATAGGGTGCTGAAGTCGTACATTCAACTAGCCCTGCTTGAACGTCGTGACGTACGAACAGCCATGCTTGATTACCTGCAAGTATATCGCTGTACGCCTCACGCGACTACTGGTGCGACACCCGCTGTTCTTCTTCATCGACGCCAACCTCGCACCAGACTTGACATATTGGGATTGCCCGACAGATGCTTCAGCACGGACCCGTCAAGGGCGATTGAACAGCTACGAGAGCATGTCAAAAAGAAGCAAATGATCTCGAAGAGCTACACCGATGAAAAACGTGGAGCCAAGGAACCCAGTTTCGTCGTTGGTGATTACGTGCGCGTTAAGACAACTGCAGCTCACGGTAAGCTGTCTTCACAATTTTCCGCGCCCAAGAAGATCATTGGAAAACGGGGACCGGCCTCGTACCTTTTGGACGATGGGCGTGTGTGGAACGCATCTAAGTTAATCGCAGTTCACTCCGGAGCGGTCAACAAAATGAAATCGGGCACCCCTGCTGTTATGAACTGGACACCTGCATTTAATCGGTCTTCTCATGCATTACAGCCTGAAACCGCTGCCCTTATGAACTGGTCCCCTGCATCTGATCGGTCATCTAGTGCGCCCCAATGGGACACATCAAGAGCGGATGGTCATGAAAGGGCAGACCCCGTATCATCTCCACCAGACGGCACGCAAGCTTTGACCAGTCCAGGATTTAATGCGCCTGCAAGGAAAAGCAAGCGTAAAAAGAAGACCCCAAAGAAATTGAAGGACTTCGTTAGGAAGTAGACAAAAACAGTTTTGTGTGTTTCTACCATTTATTTTTATTTTATTTTATTTTTTTTTTTTTTTTTGCAAGAGGGGATATGTGGTATAAGGCGTCGCTACCGACTACAGCGCTGTGCGGTGGCACGCGCTCGGTGGCCGCCACGGGGGGAGAAGGAAGAAGATGAGATAAACAAGATGTCTCCGTTTATGCTGTGCTATTCATTATGCACGATGTAACAGTGTTGACTGGTCCTCGCAAGTAGATGTTGCAGCGGTGTTTGGGAGTCGAGCGAATGTTTGTAGAATGCGGCGACTTTTCACTTGCTCGAACTGACGACACTCTTTGATGATCGCGTCTACGGTGGAACAGCCCTTGCACATCAGGAGATTGAACGCGTCGTCGGCAATCCCTTTCAGAACATGTCCCACCTTGTCACCTTCTGTCATGTCGCTTTCGGCCTTTCGGCAGAGGGCCAGCACGTCTTGAATGTAAGCGAGGTATGACTCCGTAGGGGATTGGGCACGGCAGGCCAATTCCTTTTTGGCGGCGATCTTCCGACTGGCGGTTTTGCCAAACACCTCCCGCATCTTTGCTTTGCATTGGTCCCAGCTTGTGAGTTCTTCTTCATTGTTCTCATACCACACCTTGGCCGTGCCTCTCAAATAGAACAGCACATTAGCCAACTGAAGTGTGGGATCCCATCTGTTCGGCACACTCACTCGTTCAAACATGGCCAGCCAATCGTCAACGTCGACGCCATCGGTTCCGCAGAATGTACCGGGATCCTTGAGAGGCGTGAAAACGTACGGTTGCGACGCCATGTTCGTCGGAGACGCTGACGTTGACGCGGAGGGCTGAGCATTGGCCATGGCTGGAAGGGCGATGCGACGTCCGCTGCGGAGCTCCGTTGCCTGATGGTTACCCAGCACCTCTCACCAATATGTTACGAGGTTGGTTGCTTCTGAGCGAGATGTATTTGCAGAGTAAAAACTACAGGCAAGAGACACAATGGCTGATTGGCCCAGTCGCGCGCCTGTCAGTCGCACCTCTTCCTTTTCTTCCTCTCCGTAGCAATATTACCAAAGCTATCGAGACCTGTATCACGAATAATAATAATAATAATAATAATAATAATAATAATAATAATAATAATAATAATAATAATAATAATAATAATAATAATAATAATAATAATAATAATAATAATAATAATAATAATAATAATAATAATATAATAATAATAAACGATAGGGTTCAACTCCTAAAAACCATGATATGGTCATGAGGGACGCTGTGAAGGGCTCCAGAAAATTTGACTTCCTGGGGTCCTTTAACGAGCACCTAAATCCAAGTACCCTGTTCTCAGGCATCTTCGCCTGCATCGAAAGTATGGTTGCCATGGCCGGAATTTGATTCAAAGATCTTTGGGCCAGCAGTCGAGTATTATGACTGCTAAACCAGCCAGGCGAGTATCACGAAACACAGGAAACCATATCTGCCTTGACCACTGGTGACACTAACTGCAGTGCATAAAACTATAGCGGGTTTGATTATTGGCCGCAATACTGCGCACGTTTTACAGCGAAAGCTGTTACGCGATTACAACTCGGGTCACGCGCAGTTGTCCGCCGCCGCCGCAGCCGGTGTCCTAGCACCTAGCACCAATGACACAGTGGGGCTAGAACCCAGTTCCGCTGGATGTAAGCTCAGTATTCTACCACTGAGCTACGCCGGTGCTTGTAACTTGTGGTCAAACTTGCCTTAGGCACGCTTGACCTAGCACCAATGACACAGTGGGGCTAGAACCCGGGTCCGCGGGATGCAAGCTCAGTATTCTACCACTGAGCTACGCCGGTGCTTGTAACTTGTGGTCAAACTTGCCTTAGGCACGCTTGACCTAGCACCAATGACACAGTGGGGCTAGAACCCGGGTCCGCGGGATGCAAGCTCAGTATTCTACCATTGAGCTACGCCGGTGCTTGTAACTTGTGGTCAAACTTGCCTTAGGCACGCTTGACCTAGCACCAATGACACAGTGGGGCTAGAACCCGGGTCCGCGGGATGCAAGCTCAGTATTCTACCACTGAGCTACGCCGGTGCTTGTAACTTGTGGTCAAACTTGCCTTAGGCGCGCTTGACCTAGCACCAATGACACAGTGGGGCTAGAACCCGGGTCCGCGGGATGCAAGCTCAGTATTCTACCACTGAGCTACGCCGGTGCTTGTAACTTGTGGTCAAACTTGCCTTAGGCACGCTTGACCTAGCACCAATGACACAGTGGGGCTAGAACCCGGGTCCGCGGGATGCAAGCTCAGTATTCTACCACTGAGCTACGCCGGTGCTTGTAACTTGTGGTCAAACTTGCCTTAGGCACGCTTGACCTAGCACCAATGACACAGTGGGGCTAGAACCCGGGTCCGCGGGATGCAAGCTCAGTATTCTACCACTGAGCTACGCCGGTGCTTGTAACTTGTGGTCAAACTTGCCTTAGGCACGCTTGACCTAGCACCAATGACACAGTGGGGCTAGAACCCGGGTCGGCGGGATGCAAGCTCAGTATTCTTCCACTGAGCTACGCCGGTGCTTGTAACTTGTGGTCAAACTTGCCTTAGGCACGCTTGACCTAGCACCAATGACACAGTGGGGCTAGAACCCGGGTCCGCGGGATGCAAGCTCAGTATTCTACCACTGAGCTACGCCGGTGCTTGTAACTTGTGGTCAAACTTGCCTTAGGCACGCTTGACCTAGCACCAATGACACAGTGGGGCTAGAACCCGGGTTCGCGGGATGCAAGCTCAGTATTCTACCACTGAGCTACGCCGGTGCTTGTAACTTGTGGTCAAACTTGCCTTAGGCACGCTTGACCTAGCACCAATGACACAGTGGGGCTAGAACCCGGGTCCGCGGGATGCAAGCTCAGTATTCTACCACTGAGCTACGCCGGTGCTTGTAACTTGTGGTCAAACTTGCCTTAGGCACGCTTGACCTAGCACCAATGACACAGTGGGGCTCAAACCAGGGTCCTCTGGGTGCCAGCCGGCCCCGCCGCGGTGGTCTAGTGGCTAAGGTACTCGGCTGCTGACCCGCAGGGCGCGGGTTCGAATCCCGGCTGCGGCGGCTGCATTTCCGATGGAGGCGGAAATGTTTAGGCCCGTGTGCTCAGATTTGGGTGCACGGTAAAGAACCCCACGTGGTCAAAATTTCCGGAGCCCTCCACTACGGCGTCTCTCATAATCATATGGTGGTTTTGGGACGTTAAACCCCACATATATATCAATGGGTGCCAGCCCAGCATTCTACCACTGAGCTACACCGGTGCTTGTGACTTGTTGTCAAATTTGCCTTAGGCAGGCTTGATGTCAGGAAAACAATCCAATAATACGACTTATAATGCGGTTTAAAACAGCGAAAGGACAACCAGTCATCGCACAATGCGAATAGCGTAACGAGTGGTCCGTCCAATGCTCCAATCCATTGCGAGAGCTTGTTCTTGTTCCCCTGTTAACTGTGGCGCATATCCACTTCAGCTATAATTCCTCATCGTCGTCAGCAACTGCATGAACAATAGGCACAAAATTTCTTGCAAGTGTTTAGCGGATACCACGCTTCTCAGAAGAATGACGAACAATAGCCTAGCGAACGCCGGCTTACTACCCAAATAAATTTATTAATAATGCCCTAGTGGGTACTAAGCAAGTGTGCTTGCAGTAGTTCATCATCATCATCATACACATCATCATCATCATCAGCCTGAATACGTCTACTGCAGGACTCTAGCAGGACAAAGGCCTCTCCCATGTTCCGCCAGTGAACCCGGTCCTGTGATTGCTGCTGCCAATTTATACCCGCAAACTTCTTAATCTCATCTGCCCACCTCACCTTCTGTCTCCCCCTAACCCGCTTTCCTTCTCTGGGAATCCAGTTAGTTACCCTTAACGACCAGCGGTTATCCTGTCTACGCGCTACATGCCCGGCCCTTGTCCATTTCTTCTTCTTGATTTCAAATATGATATCCTTAACCCCTGTTTGCTCCCTAATCCACTCTGCTCTCTTCTTGTCTCTTAAGGTTACACCTACCATTTTTTTCTATTGCTCGCTGCGTCGTCCTCAATTTAAGCTGAACCCTCTTTGTAAGTCTCAAGGTTTCTGCTCTGTAGCTAAGTACCGGCAAGATACAGCTGTTATATATCTTCCTCTTGAGGGATGGTAGCAATCTACCTGTCACAATTTGAGAGTGCTTGTTAAATGTGCTCCACCCCATTCTTATTTTACTAGTTACTTCTATCTCGTGGTTCGGCTCCGGGGTTATTACCTACCCCAAGTAGACATAAGCTTTTACAACTTAAAGTGCGCTTTTACTTATCTCGAAGCGCTGCTCTTTTCCGAGGTTGTTGTACATTACTTTCGTTTTCTGCAGATTAATTTTAAGACCCACCTTTCTGCTCTCCTTGTCTAACTCCGTAATCATGAGTTGCAATTCGTCCCCTGAGTTACTCAGCAATGCAATGCCATCGGCGGAGCGCAGGTTACTAAGGTACTCTCCATTAACTCTTATCCCTAACTGTTCTCATTCTAGGCTTCTGAAAACCTCCTGTAAGCACGCGGTAAACAGCATTGGGGAGATTGTGTCCCCCTGCCTTACACCCTTCTTGATTGGCATTCTGTTGCTTTCTTTATGAAGCAATATGGTAGCAGTTGATCCCCTGTAGATTTCCTCCAGGATGTTTATATATACTTCATCGACGCCCTGATTCCGCAGTGTCTGCATGACGGCTCATATTTCTACTGAATCAAACGCCTTCTCGTAATCTGTGAAGGCTATGTATAGTGGTTGGTTATATTCTGAGCATTTCTCTATTACCTGATTGATAGTATGAATGAGGTCGATTGTTGTGTAGCCTGTTCGAAATCCTGCTTGTTCCTTTGGTTGATTGAATTCTAATGTTTTCTTTACTCTGTTAGCAGTTACCTTTGTAAATAGCTTGTATATACAGAAAGCAAGCGGATCGGTCTGTAATTCTTCAAGTCCTTAATGTCTCCTTTCTTATGTATTAAGATTATGTTAGCATTCTTCCAAGACTCTGGTACTCTTTCCATCAGGAGACACCTCGTAAACAGGGTGGATAGTTTTTCTAACACAATCTGTCCTCCATCTTTCAGCAGATCTGATGTTATCTGATCCTCACCAGCAGCTTTGCCTCTTCGCATGCTCTCCAAAGCTTTTCTGACTTCTTCTATCATTACTGCTAGTTATTTTAGTATTAAGGTCGTGGTTGTCCCGGCTACTGTACAGATCTCTGTAAAACTCCTCCGCTATTTTAACTATCCTATCCATAATGGTGGTTATTTTGCCTTCTTTGTCCCTTAGTGCATACATCCGATTTTTGCCTATCCCAAGTTTCCTTTTCACTGATTTGACGCTTCCTTTGTTTTTCAGAGCGTGTTCAATTTTCTCCAGGTTATACCTTACGCCTATTAATCAACTTCGAAAGCTCTGCCAGTTCTATTTTGTCTGTTGTACTTAAAAGTAGACTTTCATAATTTGACGTTTATTAATGAGATTCTTCGTTTCCTGGGAAAGCTTGCCGGTGCCCTGTCTAACTACACTACCTCCAACTTCCTCTGCACACTCCGTAATGATACTCGTCAGATTATCATTCATTGTATGTACGCTAAGCTTGGTTTCCTCACTAAGAGCCGAGTACCTGTTCTAAAGCGAGACCCTGAATTCCTGTACTTTCCCTCTCAGTGTTAGCTCATTGATTGGCTTCTTGCGTATCAATTTCTGTCGTTCCTTCTTTAAGTCTAGGCGAATTCGAGACCGTACCATTCTATGGTCACTGCATCGTACCTTGCCAACCACTTCCACATCCTGCACGATGCCTGGGTGTGCACTCATTATAAAGTCTACTTCGTTCTTATTTTCGCGATTAGGGCTCCCTCATGTCCACTTACGGTTTCCTCGTTTTCGGTAGAAGGTATTCAAAATCCGTAAATTATTGCGTACTGCAAATTCTACTAGTAGCTCTCCTCTGGCGTTTCTAGTACCGATGCCATAATCTCTTACTGCCTGGTCTCCAGCCTGCTTCTTCCCTACCTTTGCATTAAAGTCTCCCATCAGTATAGTATATTGTATTTTTACCTTACTCATTGCCGATTCCACGTCTTCATAAAGCTTTCAACTGAAGTGTCATCATGGCTGGATGTAGGCACGTAAGCCTGTATCATCTTCATCTTGTATCTCTTATTGAGTTTAATTACGATACCTGCCACCCTTTCATTAATGCTATAGTATTCCTTTATGTTCATAATGGAATAATTGGAAGCGCAAACCAACGGGACAACAAGAGAAGATCTAGGTGGAACCTTCTCCCCAATTGTTTCCCTTTCTCATCTTTCTGGTATATAATTTCTTCTCTGAATAAACTGAGTTTCAGTCTGCGCTAGTTTGTCTCTTCTCTTGTTGTCCCGTTGGTTTGCGCTTCCAATTATTCCATTATAAGTTTGTACTAACTAGCCCGCCTGTCAACCCTACTGCAATTCCTCTATGTTGCCAGCTATGTTTCATTGAATTAGGAACCCCACTCCCAGTTCTTTTCTGTCAGCCAAGCCCCGATAGCAAAGGACGTGTCCATTCTGTAGCACCGTATAGGCATCATCTGTCTTCCTAACCTCACTGAGCCCTATTATATCCCATTTAACAGCCTCTAGCTCCTCGAATAGTACAACGAGACTTCCCTCACTAGATAAGGTTCTAGCGTTAAATGTTGCCAAGTTCAGGTTCCAATGGCGGCCTGTCCGGATCCAGAGATTCTTAGCACCCTCTGCTGCGTTGCAGATCTGACCGCCGCCGTGGTCAGTTGCTTCGCAGCTGCTGGGGACTGAGGGCCGTGAGTTATTTGACGTATGCATGTGGGAGGTAGTGGCCAGATACTGCACCAGGGTGGCCAATCCTTCTCTGGTGAGGGAGTGCGTTCCCGGCGGTGGTTACCGGTGAGGCCGCACCCCAGGCCTCTTAATGCAGTTCTATCACTTGCAGTAGTTACCCAATGAGTATTTAGAAAAGGCTCTGAAAGGCCGCTCTTCTAGCTTTCGCTGTGACTGCGCTACGCCTTCCGCGCACGCCTGGTGTTTTCTTTTTTTTTTTTTTGCTTTCACACGTGTTGCGTGCGCCCCATTGACATCTGAAACCCTGTGCGATCAACACTGTATGCTTCTGTCTATATGATTATGTTGCGCACGCTCTCATTTTGCAGTCATCATTATACTACGAGAACAAAAATGTACAAAGGAAGCGAGCACAGATTAATTGATAGGCGAAATAACAATAATATTCAGCCCTGAAACATGGGGAGGTTATCGTAGGACGCAAGCCAGGCTGGCTAGAATATTTGTTGTATGGTTTACGCAGCGCTGAAAGACGATGTAAAACCCGAATCTACCAGAGCAACGCTCGTCCTGGGCTTCTTGGTTCTACATTTTTGTCTTTGAGCGCTACGTCGACTATGAAAATTGTTATTCCGCGCGGACCACGCTACTAACAATTCACGAATTGTTAGTTCTAACCACAGCGTGCACCCCCGTGCCCGTTTTTTTTTTACTTTGACAGTGTGAGTGCTTTCCAGCGTGTAAACTGACGCTAGGTGGACCAAGATCAAGCAAAAGCTAACAAACGCATGGGCATGCAAAAAAATCTGTAAATGAGAGACGGACAAACAGTAAACAAGCGATCAAGCATGCATGAATGTCCCTTTCTGTGTGTCGCTTCGTCTATAAAGGCCGCAAGCCAAGAGCTTACGAGTACTTGCCCCTCAAACAAACGCACATACGCACAAACACGCGTGCACACACACACACACACATGCACACACACACACACACACACACACACACACACACACACACTAGTGAAGCACACACACACACGCGCACGCACGCACATACACACACACTCACACGCACACACACACACACACACACACACACACACACACACACACACACACACACACACACACTCACACACACACACACACTCACACACACATTTTTCATCTCAGTATGAGGGCGTGCTTTTGTTTGTTCATTTGAGAAAAGATCATTTTGCCGCTTCGCACGCCACTCCCTCGCCGTAACATCTCGTCTCGTTTCTCATCCGCTCTTTCTGCATCGGCATGCCGTGACATTCCAGTCAGCAGTCGGCGCCCGCTGTTCGTGCAGAAAAAATAATGGCGGTATATAATGTCAGTCAAGCGGGACGTACCGTTCTCGCCCGACTGCACACACTCCCTTTACAACACGCCGTGATACACCTGCATACCTGTACCTGGCCGACGCTCATCCAAGGCCACCTTCTCCTCGACTTTTTTGGGGGGACTCTTTTCCTCTTTTGTTCCTCGTGGAGGCCTGGCCTCGCAGATCAAAGCAGGTTCACCCACCCTTTAACTCGTTTCGCGGACTAATGCGCCCGAACTCCTCCGGGCTTTTTGCGACGACGAAAATGGCGAAATCTCGTATGCAGGTCGCTCCGAATCAGATGCGAATCAAATTTTCTCCCGTGTTTCCGATCGCTTTCTTACCTTCTTTCTTTTCTCCTTTGTCTGTTCCTTTCTTTTTCTTGTTTTGTGTCAACTCCCTTACGTTTATAGGTTAGCTGCCCTTAGTGCGAGAATTATTTTTCGTGCTCCGGTGAATCTTCTTTCCCGTCGTCGCAAGGGGAAAAGTGTAAATTCCAGGAGGCCCATTGGGAGGCGGTGCAAAGTAAAGGCGTCGCGACGGTGCAGACATTGCCCGTCGACCTTCGCACTGCTTTGCTCGTGTCTCTGTCTGGCTTTGCGTTTTTTATAGTCTCTCAAGGTGTGGAGCTGCTGTATATGACTTCTTTAGGGGGTAGGAAGCCATGTACAGTAACAGCGCGTAGGTGGTTAAGCTTATAGACTTCAGCAACTAGATGGTTCATCTTAACTTGCTGAACTAGAAAGTGACTACAGATTAATAGAAGTGAGGTGTCTTTTTCCCTTCTTCTGCCGGCTTTCGGCTTCCCGGGTCTGTTTTCGTGCCAGGACTGCACCATCGGCTTGGCGAATGCGGGCTCTCTCTCACCTTTGCACTGTCGGCGCTCTTCTTGAGTTGTCCATGGCATACCTATGCCATATGGTACGTTTCCGTGAGCCCCGTAACTGTCTCTCAGGGGGAGGACACCTCAACAGTAGCTCATGGGGTATGGGGGTAAAGAAGGGAAAAAAGGATAGGATTAAAAGGTAGAGAGATAGAGAGAGAGAGGGAGGAGAGAGGAAGGCGCAGGGACAGGGAGCGACGGAAGTAAGGAGAAGACAGAAAAGAAGGACACGGTTGCAGGAGTCCGAGGACGGGGCACCACTGGCGAGAGCTCTTGTCGGCGACAGGAGATGGCGTAGGGCTAATCTAGTCGGCCAGAGCTACGCTGTCGTCGTCGTAGGGGACCGGCGGCAGGACGTGGCGTATAGGGCCAACCCAGTCGGCCAGAGCTGCGCTGTCGTCGGAGATTGCAAGGGCGCAACCGGTCGGCACGAAATCCAGCGAGCGAGTCGTACGTTTCAGAAGAAACTTATGCGAGCGTGTTCTGCGCCATAGTTCGACGAGATGGACGAAGTCACTCACAACGCAGCCAAAGGTACGCGTGCTTGGGTATGACGCTGAGAATGACGTAACTGATAGGAGAGCCAATAGAGACCCTTGGGGACACCGATGCCGGACAGTTTTTCATTTCTCCTAGCCATATACACTTTTTGCTGTAAAAAACGTACGGCCGAATGAACAAAAGCGGAAATATCAAATGACGAAGTGAACTGATCACTTCACTTCAGTTGAGAACGCGTCATAGTGGCACATTACTGACACACTGACCGAGCCACGAGGCGAATATAGAGCATAGCTTGGGACCTAATAGCGCATAAATAAGAAAACGTACCCTGCGTGATCGCAAAAAACAAAAACAAAAACAAAAAAACGATAACGTACGTGCCCAACATGACCGCCTCATTGCTTTCTATCTCTTCAAGGCCGTTTGACTGCTTCCCATCCAAAATGAGTTTCCTAACACCTTCAAATGCACAAAAAAAAAGGAGCGATTGATGGATAAGGTGGGTCACCTTTGTGCGGAAGTCTAATAAAGCGGCGAGTGCAGGCCCGACACGCGACAAATTCAAAGTGCGCTGCCAGCACTGAGGAAGAAATAAATAAACAATCGATAAATAAAGAAGTCGGCTGTTATAGAAGGAAGGGGGCGCGCGGAGATCTGTGGAGGCGCGCGACCGATTTGGTCTTTGCGACAAATCGACGACAGCCGAGTCCGCGCCGACGGCGGCGGGCCTCGCAGTGAAGCTCGGAGCTTTCAAAGACGCCGGCGCGTTGACGGCAGGGTCTTGACAAACCCCTCTCATCTTTTCTTTTTTCTCCTCCTGAAAGGCGAGCTTCTTCATTGCCGCCCTTTTTATTCCTTTAACACCGTACTGTAGAATCCAGCTCGTCTCCCTAGAAACTTTTCTTGCGAAATGCTTCACGGGGTACCGCGCCTCCTCCCGTTCTCTTTTTTTCCACTATTTTTTTCAATCTCTGTACGCGTTTTACTGCGGTGTTCAGTTTTGCCGCAACGTCGAACTTTTCGCCAGTTTTTTTTTTTGGCCCTTGTGCGTCAGTATGATAGGCCAAATGTTTCTTTATTTCATTTCTTTTTGTGCCTCTTACGCCAAAAGAGTGCGAGATACTTACCTGTGACATTGTAACATTTTATTAGACGAGATTTATTTATATAAGTTAACTGCATTAACGTGCTTCTTGTTTGTTTTTCTGTAAGAGCCCACCCCCATCTAAAGTAGCATTTGGCGCTAAGTCTATATATATATATATATATATATATATATATATATATATATATATATATATATATATATATATATATATATATATATATATATATATATATATTTGCCTTCAAGTGCTCTGAATTGCTAACCTGGCTTCGATTTTCGGCGGTGCAGCAAGCAGGTTCAAGCAATGACGTGGCTCAGTGGTATAACAGCTGCCTCCCACGCAGGAAGCCCGAACTCGAATCTTGCTTGGTCCGAAGAATTTATTATTTTTTTCTTTTTATCTTTCTCAATTTTTCGGCCGCGAAACAACGATGATTTTTCGCTCACAATCAATGACGCCGACATCGGAATTTCTCCGAAACGAGCTACTTCTTCCGTGTCCTCGGGTTAAAATGCCGAGTCTTACGTCCTCCACCGCCGGGAATGCGTTGAAAGGTGCCGTTCCGTTGTACTAAGGGCAAAATATAAAGAACATTGCCGAAGGTTCGCCCCTTCGCGAAAACAATGCTGAAGACCTTTTGCTCCAAGCAGGCGCGCCAGCGCGACGCCTACGGCTTTGTTAGCGGCCCATTATCAGCAGCTGCGCGCTACTCATAGGAAAATTTGCATTGCCATTCAAAGTGCTCTCGGTATAGGGAGGTCGCTGAGTTCTAATTTGCACAGTTCGGACGGGTATGTGAAATAAAAAGTAAAGAAAACTCAAAGTACCGGAAATTCATTGGATGGCGAGAAATGCCATCGTCAGGGAACATCCATTCTGTCGTTTCGTAGTTGTGTAAAAAAATCGAACGCGTGCACAACAATGTGCTACCCATGGTATATGCATTACGTTTTGAATTTCAACGCAGCAATTAAAGCTTACTGCGAAACTAAGTCGTAGCTGTGTTAGGCAGATATAGAAAGGGGCTGTATATTTATTATAGTCAGCGTGGATTCGGACAGCTGGTGTTCCGAATATATTTATTTGCGCAAGAAAATATTACTAGACATTCTTCGAGAAAGTGAGCGAAAGAAAAAACACTTTTATTTGCACAAAAACAAGAACTCTTCTTCTTACGGTAACTCTTAGCGCAAAACAAAGACAAGTTTTCAATCACGACTAATCCATGTATACCTCGATGTGATGTGATCGTTTTTAACTGGGTGCGGAAATTCGCCCTTGCACCTTGTCCATCTTTCTCTGCCCTCTCTCTGCGCTTGATCTTTCTAAAAATATTCACCTTAATGTTCCTAAGCGAGGCTCTTAGAACCCGATCCATCGCTCCTTCATGGGAGGCGCTAGGCAGTTTTAGTTTAGCGTTAGCGTGATAGTGGGGTTTAAACATTTCCTTACCGCAAATTTTCCTTGACGAAAACGAGTTTTTTGCATGGCGAGATAGTGCTTGCGTGTTCAAGTTATAACTGCAACATCCCTTAGCGGAGGATGAATTGGATAAAAAAAGCTAAAAACAACAACTGAAAAATGCTCACCTGTACCGACGCATACGGCAATGTTTTTACTTTATACTGTTATAATAAATAAAGATATATGGATCATGCAACCAAAGCGAAAAACTTGTGTGTTGCAGAATCCTTAACAATGGTTCTCTTGTTAGCCTGTAGAAACGGTTGAACCGGGAAGCGATCTCGAAAACTACGCTAAAAATTTTCCACAATTACTCGATTGTCGTAGATACCCGAGAAGCTCTTTGACGCAGTCATTCACTGCGAGAAAAGTGCCATCAACAGCCCCGTGAAATTCAGTTCGAAACAGGCGTATACGAAACAGCATCCGTGTTACGTACACCACGCTAACCACGCAAACACGGCGACCTTACGTCTGAGAAATAGCGTGCACGCGCCGAATAGTACGGTGGTCGTTTAGTGTATTGCGCGTGCGCTCTTTAACCCTTTGTACCATTATTCCCTATTCACCAAGGTCCACTGCAGTCGTGCGCTAACACTGAGGGGAGTGCTAGCGGGTAATTTTCTTGTTATCGTCTTACTCTTTCCCCACTTCGTTTCGCAAGGCCGCTGTTTTGCGATAAGAGCTATTCATAGCACCGCGCCGCTTCGGCGTGCTCATAAGAGGACGCCCTTGACGTTCACGGCTATAAATTTCGGGAGGGAAAGGTGGGGAACTTCAATGAACTATTCCACGCCCGCCGCTCCCCTACCCCCTTTTGTTTCGATGCAGTTTTACTTTGTCTCCATCGAACGACCTAACGTTCCGGGGGTGCGATAGAACGTATAGGATAATCTACAACTGTGCTTTGGAGATTTGTGCGCTCCCAAGGGGAGCGTATATGATTGACTGGCGTTCGTGCCCGGACGTTGCGGCACCACACCACGGGGTGTTACCTGTTGTGATTGGTCAGGGTTAAGGCAGCGGGAAGGGGTGTTAACGGTACATTGTCTACTTTGCCGCTGCATACGTGAGGTGGTCGGAGGACGGACGGATGGATGGATGCAGCGCTGCAGTCACGACCCGCAAACGGGCATGTCACGGGCTTTTTTTTCTTTTGGTATTTTGTGGGCATTTACAGTTAATTAGCAGAAGCATCTATAACTTTGTAATCGAAATTTCTCGCCCACCGTCGTCTTTTCAGAAATTAACTAATCTTGAATAAATAATCAGTTAAGTACAACGCAATAAATAGCGTGGCTTACTACGTGAAACTGTGAGCAACGTGCATTTATTCGCGTCGTCGCAAAGCGTGTCGGTATATTTGTTGAACTATGGCTAGAGTTAGCTGGGGCACTTCCGCACTTCTTGTATTTATTTTACTCAACCCACAAGACATGAGGCTCGATGCTATCACTGTTTAGGATGCATTGATGAGCACGTTCTCCGCTCGGTGGCGCACGCATCGAGACACACTATAGGTACCCTATAGGGTACCAATAGAAAATATTGACACACCTCGATGGGCGCATGAAGAGGAAGAGGTGGAGGCGGTCTGGCTCACTTAAATGCTCGATGTTCGCTACCAATCCGGTGAGCGCCTTCATTCCTCCTCACCTAGCATGCGTCAGAGGTATTGTCCGAGGCGTAGACATCAACATGACTCCAGCTGAGGTCCTAGAGATGTTCTCTGAGGCAGGTGCTATTGCAGTTTATAGATGCTCACGAGTTGTAGAACAGACAAAGATCCCTACTGAGTCTGTAATTGTCACATTTGCCGGGTCGATTCGCCCCACTGAAATCAAGGCGTGGCCTTTAATATTCAGAGTCGAACAACTGTCACCTCGTCCCCTCCAGTGTCAGAAATGTTGGCGCTATGGACACACTTTAAAAGGATGTAGGTCAGCTCCCAGATGCCGAAAATGTGGTGAGGCACATACTGCAAATGAATGCAATTGTACTGAAGAAAAGTGTTGTCTTTGTCATGAGCAGCACTGCGCAGATAACGCTAATTGCTCAGCCAAAGCGCGGGAGACTCAAATTATGGAAATTGTTGATCGCAGACGCTGTTCACGAAAAGACGCCATCGCTGAAATTCAGGCAAGAACCCAGGGATATGCTGGTGTTGCAGCCCGACATAATGCAACTTTAGAAGCTTCTCTTTCAGTGTCCATTGCAGACATGATTGAAAAAGCGATGGAGAAAGCTATAGATCGCCTGGCCTCCACCCTTTGTGACTCCTTATCTCATATTGTAGCCACTCAGTTGACGCAAATATATGGGACACCAAGAGATATGAAGGATACTTCCCAAGACAACGTAACTCTCCCACCAAGTGAAGCAGACGCAGAGTCATCTCCTTCAGGGGTACAGGCTGCAGGGCCCTCTTGTACAGACAACCAGAGGATAGGTGAAGACATACTAGAGGATGATCAGGATTATGATGATATGGACATGGACATCAAATCCCTAAAGCGCACTCGATCCCCTGTCTCCAAAAATACTGGCTCTTCAAAACATTCAAAAAACAAAAAATACCAGAAGGAGAACCTATCGAAGAGCGATTTTCTTAAAGACAGCATTTTAGATAAGGTAGTTGCCGAAACAATTCTGTCAAAATGATAGGTTCTATCAAAATTCTTCATTGGAACTGCCGATCTATTCATTCAGCTAGTACAGATTTATTGTATTTATCTTATAAATTCAATCCAGACATTATTGCACTGCAAGAAACGTGGCTGTCAGCACATAATTCGTTTTACCTACCTAATTTCCGGTCTTTTCGCCTGGATCGCCCATCCAAAGGTGGAGGTTTAGCGTTCTTTGTCAATAATAAAATTAGTTCAAAGATCAAAACTTCGTACAAAAGTATATCCCCCGAATGTGAAATTTTCGCTTTAGACATCACCTTGCCTGGATGCTCTCCCTTCTCTCTGGTAAATCTTTACTTTCCTCTGGGTGTACAAGACACGCGATGTTTAGACATGGCTGTTAGTTCGTGGTGCACAGAAAAAATTATGGTTGGAGATTTTAATTCTCACCACACTAGTTGGGGTTTTAGGACTGATCAATGTGGACAACGATTGTGGGACTGGTCTATAGACCATAATTTATCATGCCTCAACGCTAGAACTCCCACATTTATCCGAGACCGATCCCGCTCTGCCTTAGATTTGAGTTTTATAAGCTCGGGTATTTCTAGCGTATCTTGGACTACTCTAGACTGCGCCACCAACAGTGACCACTTACCAGTACTGTTTGAAATTTCTTGCCCCATTATTCCATCTTACTCCCAAGCTCGAACCTTTATCAATTATTCCAAATTTAAAAATGACCTAGAAGTTGCTTTGACTACCCCCACTGAAGACAACGATGAAAATAAAGCCATGAAATTAAGTGCGGTAATTAAAAGAACGTTCAAAAAAGCAGAATTTTCTATTGAGTCTGATACGAGAAAGCCTTGTAGCCAGTGGTGGAATTCTGAGTGCTCTCGTGATCATAGACGACGACAAGCGGCTTGGAAGCAGCTAATTCATAATCAGTCCCCCAAAAATTGGGCAGATTACAAGTTTATTGCTGCTACATTTAAGCGCACCGTGGCTAAAGCTAAAGAAGACTATGACAAAAAACATTTCGACTTTCTTTCCAAACCTAGAAATAAGAAAGCGTTATTCCGATATATGAGATCGCGCAAAATTCTGCCGTCTCTAGCTAACTCTGATTATGACAGGTTATCGACGGAAGAAATGACTAATTCGTTAGAGGCAATCGGAAGAGGTTTAGCTAACAGATTTTCGTCGACTTTGACAATCAACTGGCAAAAGTCCTCTATAAAGACTGACTACGAAAAAGTGACATTGTCCGAAATGTCAAGCGTAATTAGAAACTTACCCTCTTCGGCTCCTGGTCCTGACGGTATAACAGTTCCTATGATTAAAATTTTATTCCAGATATCACCCGGCGACGTCCTCAACCTTATAAACTATTCCTTAAGCAATGCCTGGATACCACATGACTGGAAAATAGCTAGAGTGATTCCCATATTAAAAAAACAAGGGTCAGGTTTTAACATTGACAACATCAGACCAATCTCTCTAACATCTCACCTGATCAAAATTATAGAGAGAGTTCTCAATAATAGAATAAAAGTTTGGATGACTGACAAGCTAATATTGAAACCATTTCAAATAGGTTTTCGTAGCGAATGCTCAATTTGGTGTGCTCATGCCGACTTAGAGAGCCGAATACAGCTTGCCCGAAAAAGACGACAATACGCGGTACTAGTAACACTAGACATAGCTAAAGCTTATGATAGCGTTGAGCACTCAATTTTATTGAATTCTTTACACGAATGTGACTTTCCGCGTTATATTGTTGATTGGGTAGCAGAGTTTCTAAAATCGAGAGAATTTTATTGTGCAAAGGATGGATGTCACTCATCTAAATTCAAACAGCAACGTGGAGTACCTCAAGGGGCGGTCCTATCTCCGCTGTTATTCAATGTGTTGATGAGCTCAATTCCCATTGAACGAGATATCACTGTCTACATTTATGCAGACGACATTGCATTTTTCGTTGCAGATAGTGACATTTATTCTTTGCATCAAAAATTGCAAAAGTACATGTATTCTCTTGAAATTTGGCTGCATTCAATTTCATTGTCTCTAAACATAAGTAAAAGTGCGCTCCTGGTGTTCCCTATAGCAGATTCTATTCAAATTTCAGTACTTTATAATCAGGAACCGATTCCACAAGTAGAGTCTATCAAATATTTGGGCATTATTTATAACGAGAAACTTAACTGGAGCCCTCACATAGACTATAACGTGGCAAAGGCACAACGAGCTTCAGGCTTATTGCGAAGGTTGAGCAACAGAAAATATGGGTTACGTAGACACACCTTATTAATGATATATAAAATGTACATGCGCCCAATACTCGAATTTGGGTGTATATTATTTTCGGGTGGCCCTACGTACAAAATTAAACCGTTAGTTCTATTAGAGCGAGAAGCGTTACGGTTGTGTTTGCGACTCCCCAGGTATGTCGCTATTAATGTACTATATCAGGAAGCTCGCATACCAACTATTCTTTGCCGATTCCGTATCTTAACAGTACAAACATACTTGAAATTTTACGGCTTATCAGCGAGACGGTCTGCATATGCCTTTATTAGTGACCCCGACGCCTTCTTCCTCGCTCACTGGCCACGCTTTCGTACTCCCCAGATTATTTTTGTACAAAAGAAACTTGAAAGCATAAAGGTGGATATCAAATCGGTAATTGGAACCAAAGCATTAAATCACAATATTACGATAGAATGTGATGAAATTTTTCCCCCACTATCTAAGTTTCAATCTTCGAGTTACTTAAATGACAGGTTAGAAGACTACATAGCTCATGCGGAAATAAAGAACATAATAGCCACAGACGCTTCTGTGAATAAAGAAAAGGCAGCAGTAGGAATCGTCTCAGATTACCTCGGTTGGTCATTCTCGGTAAGACTACCAGACTTCACTCCGGTTTTCGAAGCTGAGCTCCTGGCTATTATTTTAGCGCTACGAAAACTTCCTTCAAACGAAGAGAGTGCAATGATAATTACTGATTCTCTTTCGCTGTGTACTACTCTCACAGCTTCAGAACAATCAAGAGCTCTAGCGACATTACAAACATTAGTTCCACCTCATGTGAAGTTCCTGAAGTTAGTCTGGGTCCCGGGACACTGTGGCATACGGTTGAATGAAATAGCCGATTCACTATCTCGAGCCACACTTGATGGCCCTGTGATCTCGGTACTACCAGAATCGGAACACATAGTGTCGATCAGATATAGAAAATGGGCTATTTATACGGATATTATGGAAAATATTACTAAATATACGGACTATCAGCACCTAACATACCCCTGGAAACCTCAGTGGAGTCAATCTAAAAAGTTAGAAGTTATTTTAACCAAATTTCGATGTCGTGTCCCTCCATTAAACTTTTACTTGCACAGAGCTGGTCTGGCGATATCCCCCCTGTGTCCATTCTGTGAAGAAACGGAAACAATAGAGCATTACTTTATAACATGTAAAAACTATTCATTAATTAGGAAAAGACTTTTAATTGTTCCGTTTCAAGCAGTAGGTTTAAATTTAACTGCAGATAATGTTCTAAGTTTCGGTGCCTTTAGCTTGGGACATTGCCACAGGAGCGTATTCGATGCTGTATGCAATTTCATTCGAGAATCAAAGCGCATGTCATAATAATGCCTGCTTAAATATATTTCTGAAGACACTTGTCTAATTTTGAATGAAATTTGCATATTCATTTGATTGTGACCGGGCGAGATAAGCTCGATTGTCTGGTCTACTCAAAATTTCTGTCTTCCACTGTAGTATTACCTCACCTTTTCTCTTCTTGATTCAATCTTCAATTATTTGTTTAGTTTAATATTCCTTTTTAGTTAATTATTATTTTCTATTACATCATTAGTTTTTTCATTAAGGATAAACCTTTTAATATATCTCATATAGGATACTTCTAGATTTCATGGCCAATCCCCCATAGTGGGTATGTGCCAGTGCGAAGGGGCAACAACAACAACAACAACAACACGAGCAGCTCGGTCGCCGGTTTTCTGGCTCTGAGCTGTACCGATCTCAACCATTTCCTGTAAATAAACGCGTTCCTTCGTCACAGTTGTGGTGGAAGGTGCTGGGTAAGCCAGCTACTGTCAAGCGAGACCGGAGAGCAGCCGTCTACTAACGACGGAACCGCAAGAGCACGAGCTTCGCCGCAGCCGTCGACTAGCGGGCTTGCCACCACTACCTCAAGATATGAACTTGGACGGAGACATCCAGCAGCCGGTCGCGAGGGCGCCGTCTTTCCACTACCGAGAGCCACGCACATTTACAGGAAAACCTGGCGATGACGTTGAAGAATGGCTCAGCCACTATCAACGGGTGAGCCGAGCCAATGGCTGGAATGCGGCCAGCCAGTTGTCCCACGTGGGTCTATTTCTCGATGGCAGTGCTTTAGTGTGGTTCGAGAATCACGAAGACACCTTGACAACATGGGACCAGTTTATGGAGGAGATCAAGAAGTGCTTTGGCGACCCTGCGACGAAGAAGAAACGTGCAGAGCAAATGTTGTCGCAGAGAGCTCAAGCTTGTGGTGAGACATGCAAAACCTACATTGAGGAGGTACTGAAACTGTGCAAATGTGTGGACACCAACATGACGGAAGAGGACAAGGTGGGCCACATTCTCAAAGGAATTGCGGAAGACGTCTACCACTTCCTTATCGGCAAGGAGAGTCTTGAGTCTGTGGCCGATGTGATTGGGCACTGCCGAACGTTTGAGGCCCTGAAGACTCGCCGCATCACTACGAAGTTCGGACGCCTTGCCAATGTTACGACCGTCGCCACTGTCGATGTGTGCCAAGACTCCGTGCCTACCGACCTTTCGTCAACGATTCGCCTCATTGTACGTGAGGAACTTCGTCGTCACCTTTACGCGCCCTTGAACGCCCGAGAACCACCGTGCGATACACCGTCCACAAGTATCAATGCTACGAGTTTCGAGGAGCGCAGCTATTCCAACCGCGGCCCTCAGCTAAGGGCTCCACCACCGGCGTCTTCTTATGTAGAGCCGCCTTATGCTCCCCACAGTCGTTACGGCTACAACAGCCATCCAC
The DNA here is from genome assembly GCF_043290135.1 of Rhipicephalus microplus. Taxonomy (NCBI): domain Eukaryota; kingdom Metazoa; phylum Arthropoda; class Arachnida; order Ixodida; family Ixodidae; genus Rhipicephalus; species Rhipicephalus microplus. The sequence goes on along the minus strand of NW_027464645.1, from coordinate 462,594 downwards.
CTCCTTTTGCGTCTCAGTGGGAACAGAGCGCCGCGTACCCTCAACATCCAGCGACGTTCCCTATGCCCCGTGAACGGCCCGTCTGCTACCAGTGCGGTGTTCGTGGACATATCGCCCGATTTTGCCCAATGCGACGTAATCCACGTTCGACATTCCCTCAGAGATCCGCGACGTTTGCACAACGAGGCCAACGGCCTGACTACACCTACTGGCCCCCCAACCCAACTGACGAGCGGCACGCCTACCAGCCGATCAACCGGAGTGATTCGCCCGGATCTGTGCGCAGCTTAACGCCGCCCACCACCCGTCCACCTCGGTCACCATCTCCACGGCGCCGGTCACGCATGTCGTCTCCGCCACCGGGAAACTAGCCAGCGCGGCCGACGGAGGTGAGGTCGCTGGACGTACCGATTTTCATCAAAGAATGCCTCCACCAGTTTCTATGCTTCAGAATAAGGTTCAGGTACTTGTTGACGACGTTCCCACGATGGCATTGATAGACACTGGCGCAAGTGTTTCCGTGATGAGTTTAGTTTTTAAGCAACGACTAGGCCGTAAGGTTATGTTTCACTGGGACAAACCTGCCACATTTCGGGCAGTGAGCGGCGCATTCTTGCGTCCTGTCGGCGTCTGCACTGCGTCTGTTAGTGTTGCCGGTAAAACGTTCAAGGCGGAATTCACAGTACTGGCTCAATCAACGCATGACGTTATACTTGGCATAGACTTTTTGCGAGAGTGTCGTGCGACCGTGGATTGTGGAGCAGGTGAGGTTCTGTTGTCTACTCTCGCCCAGCAGCCTGATTGTGAGAAAGGTAACCTCACTGTAGCTAAAGATGTACTTCTGCCAGCGTGGTCCACGGCCAGCGTACAAGTGACCACTTCGGAAACCAATTCGAGTTTGAATTCACGTGACATAGTGATTGAGCCGTTGCCTGTAGCTTGTCTCAAGAAAAACATCTTTGTACCACGATGCATGGTATCTCTCGCAGACGAGACGGCTCAATTATGGGTGATAAACAGCTCACCCGAGTCGGTTGTACTACCGGCTGGTATGCGCCTTGCCCTGTTCGAAAAGCAGAGCAGCACCTGCATTGGAGCTTTAAGCGATCTTGAAAGGGCGGGTCCGGAAACTTCTGGTATGGAAGCTGAATTTTCAAAAATGGTTAGCAAGTCCATTTCCTCACAGAAGCGCAAAGACCTGGTTGCACTGCTGGCGAGACATGCTAAAGTATTTGATTTTGCACGGAAGGTGCCTAGGGCTCAGATACCGACCACGCGCGCTCGTCACAAGATCGATACTGGCTCTGCTCATCCTCTCCGACAAAAGCCCTATCGCGTGTCCGTGTCCGAACGCAAAGTTATTGCTGAACAAGTTGGCGAGATGCTAGCCACTGGTGTAATTCAAGAATCGTCAAGTCCGTGGGCTGCGCCTGTTATTTTGGTAAAGAAAAAAGACGGGTCCTGGAGGTTCTGTGTTGATTATCGGCGTCTCAATTCTATAACCAAGAAGGACGTGTACCCCCTCCCCCGCATTGATGACGTAATTGACTGCCTTCATTCAGCTTCCTACTTTTCTTCGGTAGACTTGCGATCCGGGTATTGGCAGATTCCCATGGATCCAGTTGATAAAGAGAAGACGGCTTTTGTAACGCCAGACGGTCTATTTGAATTTAATGTTATGCCGTTCGGCTTGTGTAATGCTCCGGCAACATTTGAACGCTATATGGATACCGTCTTGAGAGGCCTTAAATGGGAAATTTGTTTATGTTACCTGGACGATGTGGTTATTTTTGGACGAACTTTTGAAGAACATAATCATCGCCTTGACGTTGTTCTAACATGTTTGGAGAAAGCCGCCTTGACACTGAACTCAAAAAAATGTCGTTTCGGTGAACGGCAAACACTGGTTTTAGGACACCTTGTGGACAAAGCTGGTGTTAGACCGGACCCGCAGAAAGTGGACGCCGTCAGCAAGTTTAAGCAGCCACAGTCTATCCGCGAGCTACGAAGCTTTCTGGGCCTATGCTCTTATTTTCGCCGCTTTGTACCTAATTTTGCTGAAAAGGCCCAGCCACTGACTGACTTGCTGCGCAAGGACGTCCCTTTCCACTGGACACCAAATTGTGAGTCAGCGTTTAAGCAACTAAAGTTCGCTCTCACTTCCGGGCCAATACTATGCCACTTCGATCCCTCTGCTTCCACGGAAATCCACACCGATGCCAGTGGAGTTGGTCTCGGCGCGGTGCTTATTCAACGACACAACAATGCTGAACACGTCGTCGCCTATGCAAGCCGGTCCCTGAGCAAGGCAGAGCGTAATTATACGGTTACCGAATTGGAGTGCCTCGCCGTCGTTTTCGCCGTACACAAGTTTCGCCCCTACATCTACGGTCGTCGTTTCTCAGTTATCACAGATCATCACTCTCTTTGCTGGTTGGTGAGCCTACGTGATCCATCTGGTCGACTTGCGCGATGGGCCATACGGTTACAAGAATTTGACTTCACGGTCCGCTACAAGAGCGGTAATCGCCACGCAGACGCTGACTGCCTGTCACGGCTTCCTCTACCAACGACCGAGTGTGAAGCTGATAATTTTGACGATTTTATCACAGCTATTGACTCTCATTTTCCTGACATCGCGGCTTTCCGGACAGCACAGCACGAGGATCATTGCTTAGATCACCTGTTTGCCTCCGCGAATGACCCGGCCAGTTCAAGCTCTTTTGTAGTCCATGACGCCGTCCTTTACAAGAAGAATTATTCTGGCCAAGGCGCCCGTCTGCTTCTGGTAGTTCCACGCACTCTACGTCCCCAAATTTTTCGGTTCTGCCATGACAACGCAACCAGTGGGCACATGGGCTTCGCCAGAACGTTTCATCGCATCCAGCAAAGGTTTTACTGGCCCAAGATGCGACGCGACACAGAAAAATACGTAGCGGGTTGCGAACAATGTCAACGTCACAAGCGTCCCACGACTACATCACCCGGACTTCTCCATCCCGTACCACCTCCTAGCTCTCCCTTCGAGATTGTTGGTGTCGACCTTCTAGGTCCGTTTCCGCGTTCAGCCAGTGCCAATCGATGGGTCATCGTGTGCGTCGACCACCTGACGCGCTACGCAGAAACTGCGGCTATACCTACTGCAACAGCCTTTCACGTGTCGCAGTTTATGCTTCGGCATATCATTCTCCGTCATGGCCCTCCACGAGTCGTCATTAGCGACCGGGGACGTCAGTTCGTCGCTGACGTCGTTGAAGAGATCCTACGCCTGTCTGCCAGCCAATTCCGCCACGCAACCCCGTATCACCCCCAGACGAATGGCCTCGTAGAGCGGACCAACAGGACGCTAACGAACATGTTGTCAATTTATGTTGATGCCAAGCACAAAAACTGGGACGAAGTACTGCCCTATATCACATACGCCTACAACACCGCGAAACACGAGACAACAGGGTACGCGCCCTTTTTCCTGCTCTACGCCCGCTCCCCCCGCAGTTGCCTCGACACCATTCTGCCTTTTACGTTAGATGTGGAAACATCGGTTGCCGAGACACTATGCCGCGCTGAAGAAGCCCGTCGCGTCGCACGCCTTCGAACCATTGCATCTCAACAGCGCTCCAAGACCCGGTACGACGCCCACCATCACTCCGTTGCCTACACAAAGGGTGACCTGGTGTGGTTGTGGACACCTGTCCGCAAACGTGGTTTATGCCAAAAGTTTCTGGCCCACTACTCCGGACCATTTGTAGTCATTGACCGTCTCAGTGACGTCACATACGTCATCTCCGGCGTCACAAGCAATGGTCGGCGCTCTAGCAAGACACAGCTGACACACGTCGCGCGCCTCAAGCCATATCACCACCAACCTTCCTATTGACTCGCCCAGTGGGCATCGTCTGCGAACGGGGGAAATGACACACCTCGATGGGCGCATGAAGAGGAAGAGGTGGAGGCGGTCTGGCTCACGAGCAGCTCGGTCGCCGGTTTTCTGGCTCTGAGCTGTACCGATCTCAACCATTTCCTGTAAATAAACGCGTTCCTTCGTCACAATATGATATCGAAAGGTTGGATAACAAAACGGTGATATATTACCGTTTTCTCATTTATTACGGAAACTTCCCGACGTTTTTGTGAAACATTAGTATAAATGACGTTGCATTTCTACACCTGCACAGTTTTTCGAGGTCTCTCATAGAAAGCAAGAGGTCAGCTGCGGTGCATGTTGCCTGCTATAGTTCGACGCTGATGACCGGGCACGCCGCTGTTAAGTGTGCACGTGCGTGCGTTTTTCCTTTTCTTATCCGTGCATACAGTTACGCTCGACAGCTATTGGAGCGAAGAAAATGCGTTGCTCGCCCAGCGCTCACTAATGACTCCTCCTATCGGCAGTACACGCACCTATAGCGCCACGGTAGCGCGCAGGTGCACTGCTGCGCCACCGGTAATTGCTGTCGGCGTTAGGGTTCGCTCTGCCCGTCGGTTCGGATAACGCGAGCTGCTCTGCGCGCCTTGAAAGGCGCCGTTTTCTACACTGATGTTGTTACTGCTGGTGCCGACGCCGCCGCCTTATAGCGCCGCTCGTCGTCTCGGAGTCGAGTGTACGAGGCTGATGCCCTCGGGCGGAGCTTCTTCTCGGGTTTCATTCTTACGAAAGGCCGCATCGCGCCCTGAGTCAAGCGTCACGTCGAACGGCGGTAACGAGAGTATTTGAAAGCGTCGCGTTATCGACCTGCCCCCCAAGGTGCGAAGGCGATGATAACCTGCACACTTGCCGCCGTTTGGCTTTTTTTCTTTCTTTCATGTTTTCATCTTAGCTCGCTTGCTATATAGAGCGTCTCAGGTGAATGCCGGAGGACTTTTAACCAGCTGGCTCGACAGAGGCTTAAGAAATGGAGAAGCTATGGGCTCTGTTTCTAAGCCGTCGAGAGAAGACGTATAGGCTTATCGCTTAGGAGATTGCGTACGAAAATAATGATGGAAGATCGCCGCTAGCACTATAGCTATAGGCATATGCGACCTAATATGAGCAACAGGCAATAAAGCTAAGAGAAGTATAGTGTAACAGTGACTCGAGAATTGCGAGATGAGTACAGACAAACGAAAGTGGATGGAAAGACACCTGTCGTAATCAGAGCACTCATTACGACAGAACAGTCAAAAGACTACAAAAATAAACTGCCCTGTACCTTTCTTGGCTTGATTGTGTGTTGGTCTATCAGGTTGTGTGTACATCCTTCCTATTCCTTCGTTCATAACTCGACACAACTCATGTACTCGCACCCGCTTAAACGGCGTGAGTGTGTGAGTGGACGTAAGTAGGAACGTCTGTTTGTTCCGCTCTGTAGAACGAAATTAATTAATCGCGCATGCGCGTAAATAACGCGCAATTGACGCGCGGTCGACAAAGAAGCGCATCAACGCCGCGAACCTGCCGCGCTATAGCCGAAAGCCAGCTGTCTCGCCTTCTCCTGCGTGCCATCGCGGAACCCGTCTGCGTCAACGCCCATCACCGGGAACGTGCGGCGAGCGCCCGCGCCTAATTGCTTCGCCACACGCCCTTCGGTATGTATGCACTCGGGGGAAATCGACGGCGCGTTTCTGACGCTCTTCGGTTGTCGCGAAGGCGCCGCAAACATGCCGCTGTCGACCTGCCCGTGTATGTACATGCCCGTGTATGTACATACCTAAACGAAAACACTGCGCGCCACCTTCAGCGTTGGTTGGAGGCAGCGTTGCGTCTCGACAGGGAGCTGACGCCGCGCTGCCAGTGCACGCCTTCGTTGAGACACGTGCGGCGTGCTTGACGTTCGCGTCAAGCTAGTTTAGGGCCTGAGGATGAAACGTCAGGCTCTTTTCCGCTCCGTCACGCTTTTAGAGTCATGCTTACGTGCCGCATAGGCGGAAGTACAGGCACTGTAACAGTTGTCGCGATTTCGTTAATTATCGGTGTTCCTGCATATAGGCGCGCGATTGTTGATTGATTGATATGTGGGCTTTAACGTCCCAATACCACCATATGATTATGAGAGACGCCGTAGTGGAGGGCTCCGGAAATTTCGACCACCTGGGGTTCTTTAACGTGCACCCAAATCTGAGCACACGGGCCTACAACATTTCCGCCTCCATAGAAAATGCAGCCGCCGCAGCCGGGATTTGAACCCTTGACCTGCGGGTCAGTGCAATTGTAGCTCTTCATTTATACTTTAATAATAATAATAATAATAATAATAATAATAATAATAATAATAATAATAATAATAATAATAATAATAATAATAATAATAATAATAATAATAATAATAATAATAATAATAATAATAATAATAATAATAATAATAATAATAATAATAATAATAATAATAACTGACAGTGTTCGTTATGCATTCACCTATGACGACTCGGGAACGAAAGTTGTGTTTTTTTTTTGTTCTTATAAGTCGATGTATTGATTTGACCCCTCCCTCCCCGTCTGAAATATTTCTGCGCCTTCAATTTCTTGTTACTCACTACCCCTGTGAACGCCCCCGCCATTGAAAAATCGACGATGTCATGCGAAAACGTCACAAGGTGACGTCACATCATGTGACGTTCGCATGACGCCACAAAATCCGACGATATGTCATGTCATTATGACGTCATGTGGTGACGTAATCGCGCGATGATGATGATTTCTCTTCCGCCACTCGCATTGGACGTCGACCAGCGGGACGCCATCGATGCTGATGGGTCAAACATCACGTTTAGTGAAGCGTCTATAGCTTTCGCCTTAATTGTCGAAGTCTTACGTGCTAAACCCACGATTAGAAGGCACGCCGTTGAAGTGGGCTGCGAATTTCTTTCCGACGACTTGGAATTTCTCTCTCTCTCTCTTTGTTCTACGTGCACATAAATTACGCACATGAGTGTTCTCGCATTTCGCCTCCTTCGGCATGCGATTGCTGTGGCCGGAACTCGAACCCGCGTCCTGTAGTTTGACAGCGCGACACCTTACCTGCAAAGCTTTCACGGTGGGTAGCTGTACTTTTCTTCTATCATTTCTCCTGCACCCCCTGAGGAGTGCACAAGTGTGTTGCCCTTCTAGGGGCAAGCTGTCTGTCTGCTCCCTCTTTATTTATTCCCTGTCTTGTGGGTCTTTTGTACATGTCAGATGATGGTGCTGATGGCGGTGAAGATTAATAATAATAATAATAATAATAATAATAATAATAATAATAATAATAATAATAATAATAATAGTGCTGCATGTGTAAATCACTTTTATTTTTTTACATGGTGGCTTGGTCTTGCCAATGATGAGACATAACTGCGACACTCGTGTCGTTTTCATCTAATTATGCATGCCCGTATGTCAGTTCGTTCACTGACAAACATTTACCCTCCATGGTGGTTTAGTGGTTATGGCACTCGACTGCTCAGGCGTAGGTAGGTCGCGGGATCGAATCCCGGCCGCTGCGGCCGCACTTACGACGGCGGTGAAATACGCGAGGCCCCCGCGCTTGGACTTGTAGGCGCACCAGAATCCCAGGGGGTCAAAATACTCCGCGCTGCACTCTGATACGGCGTATGCCATAATCATGTCCTGGCTTTCGAACCTGAAAACCCCAACAATTTTTACCAGTGACAAAGCTTAGTCACACAACAATAATACCCATGAATGTTTCGTTTTTAAACCGATGCCTCTCGTCACACTTGCAGCTTCTTGAAAGAGGGTCGCCGCAGCAGCACTTGTTGTTGCATTGCTTAATGTGCTCGATCTCAGGTTTAAAACACTGGAGCCCCAATTATGTTTGTGCAACACGCAAGCAACACTTGCAAGCTCTTTTTTATTTGACCCCGCAGGTCGTGGGTTCGAATCTCGGCTGCGGCGGATGCATTTTCTATGGAGGCGGAAATAAGATTTGGATGCACGTTAAAGAACGCCAGGCGGTAGAAATTTCCGGAGCCTAAGGCGTCTCTCATTGTTATGTGGTGTTTTTGAAACGTTAAACCCCCAATATTGAGCAATCAATCATTTTTTTCCCACTCGATCTTACCAAGAAACGTTGTAGGCTTAGTGACTCAGGAAGGAAACAATAAAAGTGAGAGGGCAGGGAGTTTAACCAGAAAGACATCCCGTTGGCTACCTTACTTCGGGGGCTTAGGGAAGGGGACAGACAGAGTGAGAAAGACGGAAGAGAAGAAAACGAAAAAAGAAGAGATAGTAAATTCACTGGAGCGTGTAGACATCCGCCGCAAGTCAGAGGCGTTCACACAAACCCGTCCTTCTCAAGAAACACAAGAGGGCTTTCACTGCCTTTTGGGCTGTCCAGGGATGTGAACGGGGCTGTAATAGCACCTGCAGAGAAAGAGGCCGATCATCTAGTCACCGCAGCGCGTTGGCAAGTATTTGTCTGTCTGAGGTAAATCGAGGACAGTGGCACAGCAGGAGTTCGATAATTTCATAGGTGCCGCAAACATCGCATGCCGCACTGTTAGTCGTGGCGATGAACGTGGTATAAGCTTTCGTGAAAGCAACTTCCAGCCAAATGCTAGAAAAGCCAAGCTTCACGTCAATGTGGATGGGTGGAGGCCGGAGGAGGCCGGAGTTTCACCACCCGGACCTGACGGCATTACGTACCGTGGCCTTTCTAACCTTGAAGACGAAGCTCGAAGACTTACTGCTACACAACGACTCCTGGCAGATTGGTACGGTTCACCACACATGGAAGTCCAGTCGCCTCATTTCGATTCTCGAAGTTGGTAAATCTCCTATGGGTACTGCCTCATATCGTCCTGTCGCTCTTGCCAGTTTTGCGAAAAAAATAACAATAGAAGTAATGATTCCAACACGAACGAAGGGGTATTTGGAGCACTACGAAATTTATCCAGGATCTATGACCGGATTAAGGCGCGGCCATGCATTCGTCAATCAACAACGTTGTTGATCTGGTGACATATGTTGAACACCAGAAAGCCTGTAAGAAACTGTGTGCTGCCCTGTTTCTAGACGTTAAAGGGGCTTACGACAACGGCACCCATGAAGCCATTCTTAGTGCTTTGGAAACAGTAGGTCTTGGTGGCAAAATATATATGTGGGTGTGCAGCTACTTGCAGCTGACATCATTCTACGTGATGACAGCGAATGGCCCAACACCTGAGTGTTATAGTAGCAGGCTTAGTGACAGAACAAATAAAAGCGCTGATAATGTCCTTACGCATGTGCTTAACGCACCGTTGCTTCAAATCGAGCACGACACCGGCTTCAGCGCGTTGTTGCCGTGCGCTCGTTTTCGCTCGAAGTCCAGAGCTTGTGCAAGTGTGATTATTCCGGGTCTGCGTTCTGCAAATCGTAGTGGCGGAAAGAACATCTGCATCACGCTGTGTCAGTGTTTATACAGGAAAAACAAAGATGCGGGTTGGAGAAGTGAACCGTGCTAAGCCATGATAGCTTTGCGTCAACATTGCGTACATGCAAATGTGCTTTGCGCTTGAATGGTAGTACCACGAACCGGTGTGCGGGTGTATACGTAAATAAACAAACAGCTTGAATATATAAATTATGCCCCACTGGAGTGACCTAGTGGCTAACGTACTCGGCCGCTGACCCGCAAGTCGCGCGATCAAATTTCGGCTGTGGCGGCTGCATTCAGGTTCGATGGAGGGGTGCTCGTTAAAGAACCCCAGACTGTTGAAACTCCCGGAGCCCTCTACTACGGCGTCACTCATAATCATATGGTGGTTTTTGGACGTTAACTTCGACATATCAAATCATATAAAATCGATGACTCATTAAGAAGTGGTGACAGGCATCTGTTATCAATTTATCAGATGTTCAGGCAATGTGTGTTCTAGGACTTAACTGCTCGTGCTGCAGCGACCCCACCACTATCACCATGATAGCCGTGCCATCTTTATCTAGGTAGCAGTAGCGACAATTCGTCGAACTCCGCGGACGAGAAACGTAAAACGCTCAGCAATATGACATTTAACGGGTCCATATAAAACTGTAGGAGTCAGTGGCACGCCGAGCCCACCGGAGCAACCCCGTAATCCTGTCGCCCACTGAAGCATGCTCGCGATCCAGTGAGGCATTCGCCGAGGCGTTTCGTCGTGTTCACGCATGCGAAGGGATGGGACATAACTGCATTCCACGGAAGAGTGCAGCGGTGACAGAGATTCTTGTGCAGTGGTTTGCCTTAATCAAGGTGATTGCCTCCAACCGATGCGTGTAGCAGCACACTTAGAGAGAGAGAGATGGGGGAAAATAGAATCAGCGGGGCAGTCATTGGTGGAAAGCTGCGCTTTCGCGTTGGTTGCCAGCCATTCATGCGTTGTGCTCAGACCGTTTTCCGCAGCGGCGAATGGCGCTGCCATGTTTGAACACGTGATCTAATGGCTTTCTACTTTCCATGTCTTCACCGTCGCCGATGGCCGGCCGATTCGCCTCTGACGCTGACGCTCCCGGGTAGAAAGGCCAGCAAAGCGGGCGCGGCGCATAGTACGCACCACCCGTTTCTTTTTTTTTTTTTCTCTTAGGCACTGCGTCGTGTCGCCTTATATATAGCTCACAAAAATTAGGTGCCTTTTTCCTTGTTCAAGAATTACTACCATCACTGTTTCTCGCCGTAGGCTGCAGGGAAACATCCGCCACATACCACATCGCGGCCGCGCCGCTGAGGAGAAGGCCGTGGCGCTTCGGTGCTCTGGCGCCATCTAGTTTTGCATAGACAAACTAGCTAAGGAAAACGGTCTATAAGTTCGGGTTTTGATTACGGCGTTCCCTTCACTGTGGTTAAAAAATTCTTACTGTCCCTTACGTGATCGTTCAGGATGACTCGAATGCGAAATATATCTTCTCTTGTTTCACAGTAAATGCATTGATTCCCCACACCCCACACCTATAAATTTACGCACCTGAAGAAGTTTGACATGACCTCCGGGATCGAAAGCATGGCACGCTTTCTGCACCTCACCTGGTTTTGCATGGCCTCCCCGATTGGTTCACCTTTGATAAAATTACGTTGTCATGTTATGCCGTCATCATGTGACGCCATGTTATCTAACGTCATAGATACGTCATTACGACGTCACAAATTGTGGTGATGTGTGGCGTCGTGTGACAACGTCATCACTTGATGATTTTTTAATCACTCATGCTGACGCCATTGGACGCGTTTGCAGACGGCCGAATTTTGTTTTCGGTGAGGCATCTCAGCCTTTCGACTCATAAAGTTTCCTAAAATTAACCAGAGGGGACTCTGGCGCTGCGTTCATTCAGCGACCATGGGAATGATGGGTAGTACACACATTTGCGTAGTCTTCGTACTTGCGGGCGGCGAATCGTACTTGCGGCTTCGTTTATTGCTGTGTTTCAGTTTTGTTTTGAAAAAAAGAAGAAACCCTTTTAAACTTAGTGACTTGATTCGAAATGGTAAGCCTAAAATAGAGAGAGAGAGATTAATGAAAGAGGAAGAGACAAAAAGGACGCTATTTTCTGCCTCCCGTCGCGGGGGCACGGCTCAGCGCCTTTAGGGATCGGGGAAGGGGAAGTAAAGATGATAGGAAGAAGAGAGGAAGGAAAGAAAAAGTGAATGTCATGGCAAGAGAACGTCTTGTCAGTACAGTCAGTAGTGCGAGTGAAAAGAGTCCGTCTATAAGGCGGCGAGGTCCGCGCAAGCACAGAACTCGAGGAAGGCTCGAAGGGCTTTCGTCTTCGAGCGCGCGGGAAAAAGTATGTCTTCCATTGTTTCGGCAGGTAGTCCAAGCAGACGATAGCGGCTTACCAGTGCGCAACGCTCAGTGGCCAGGTCAGGGCAGGAGCAAACAATATGCTGCAGCGTTTCGTCATCACCGCACCTTCGGCACGCTGGCGATGAAGAGCGACCCGCGGAATACATGCGTGCCGCAGGCCAGACGCTGCCAGTACGCAGGCGAAGCAACAACCGCCGCTCGCATCTGTCCAGGCCGGTCTCCGGAAGGGATGGTGGAGGTTTGCCGCTTGCCACCCGTGTGTCAGGGTGGGCCGTTGGTAAGAGCTTCCGCAGTCGCTGCCGTGAGTAATCCGACTGGGTTACCGCCTTAGTGACTGGCGTGTCGCAGTGGTGTGCTGCCTTAGCGGCGGCGTCAGCCTCCTCGTTGCCAGCTATTCCAACGTGCGAGGGAAGCCAGTGGAGGGACAGGCGCACACCACTCTCTTTGATGGCGGTCAGTTTTGCGTGCAGCAACGCCACAGTTATGCCTGCTTGGTCTGGTTGGAGCAGCGCTTGTAGGGCTGGTCGGGAGTCGCACAGAATCGCCACAGGCAACTGGGGTAACGTGGCAGCAAGGTGGTCGGCTGCCAAGTGAAGGCCGGCCAATTCAGCTGCAGTGGAGCTGGCGTGAAAGGGAAGTCGGCAGCGGATGGTTGTCCCAGTCGATGGTATGACGCAGGCAGCCGCGGCCGAATGGGGGCTGTCCCGAACGGACCCGTCCGTGAATACCAGGAGCTGCCCCTTGAGTCTTTCATGAAGTTTCGCCACGGCTGCCTGATGGAGCTCGCATGCCGGTGTGCGCCTTTTTCTGAGGTTGTCCAGAGTTAATTGTACGTCCAGAGGCTGCTGGTGTGGTGGAGGGGGTTGGATTGGACTGGGGGGATCGGGGACCAGCTCTTCATAGAGAGCGCAGATCTGTGCCATCCGTGACGCTGGTCGGCTCCGCAGTCTCCGAAGGAGGGCAGCGCCCCCGAGGGCCCTGTGAAGGCGATCCACGTGATGCAGCGCCTGTCGTAGCATCAAGAGTGACAGAGGCCAGGTCTGGGCCTCCGCCAGGGTTGCAGCTATGGGTGACTGACGGGGAAGTCCCATGAAGCGCCGAATTGCCATGCGATGTTGCCGCTCCAGTTGCTCCTTGCGGTGTGGCGCTAGCTGCACCAAGGGCAGTGCATAAGTTTGCGCTGTCGTTGCAGCCCCTTCGTAGAGTCTTAGAGCCAGCCGTGAGGTGCACCCTTGGCCCCTGCTGAGCAGTTTGCTTACGGCAGTCTCGACCCTGGTGGCCTTGAGGACGGCGAGCTTAACGGCTGGTATCCAGGTAAGGCGGTGGTCGATCCTTAGCCCCAGGTACGTCACTGCATCGCTCCACGGGATAGGTCGGTCACCTAGCACAAGCCTTCGGACGGTCCTCCGCGCAGTGGCTCTGGGGTGAACCAGCAGTGCCTCCGTCTTCGTGGGCGAAACGTTCAGTCCGATTGCCTTGAAGAAAGAGACGACGGCATCCAAGGAGCGCTGCAGGGAACGCCTTATGGCCGTGAAGTTTTGCCTAGGCCCCTTAACCCACAGTGCCACATCGTCTGCGTACAAGGAGCACTGCGTGGGGTAACGCTTGTCTGCGGGCATCGCGGTCGGCAGCCCCGCTAGCACCAGGTTGAACAGAAAGGGGCTCAGGACGGAACCTTGTGGAACGCCTGCTGTCACTGGCCGTGGATCGCTGAGCGCGCGTCGTACTCTAACCCGGAGGGTGCGTTTTGCCAGAAAGGCACTGATAAAGGTACGTAGGCAGCTCACGATGCCGAGTGTGTCCAAAGCACTCTCTATCGCTATGTGAGGCAAGCTGTCAAAAGCGCTCTGTACATCCAGCAGGACGAGGAGGGCCACTTCGCCGTTGCGCTTGGCCTCCTCCAAGGTAGAGACGACGTCCGCGATCGAGTCTGCTGTGCATCGGTGGCGTCGGAAGCCCGTCTGCTGTTCTGGTAGGAAATCCTTTGCCCCCGCAATCCAATTTAGGCGTGCCAGTGCTATGGCTTCCATGAGCTTGCAGGCAGCAGAGGTGAGAGAAACGGGTCTGTAGGACGTAATGGCGGCACAAGGGCGGCGAGGTTTCCGGATCGGCACCACAACAGCGGTCAGCCAGGCTTCAGGTAGGTTGCCGCTCTGCCATATTTCATTAAAAGTCCTCAACAGGTGTCGTCGTGAGGCCATATCCAGGTTGCGCAGCATCTGGTATGTGATGCCGTCGGCACCAGGGGAACTGCGGCGCTTGGTTCTGGCTAGAGCAACGTTCAGTTCGTGTTCGAAAATAGGGTCCTGACACAGAGATGCGATCTGGCTGGCCGTCCAGGCAGGGTGATGACCTTGCGGTGGCTTGGGAGCAGGCGTGGCGATGAGGGCTGAAGGATTGGCTGGTGGGAGTTCTGTGAAGCGATCGGCCAGTCGCTCTGCCAGTTCTTTTTCACTAATGCCTAAGTAGATGGCCACCGCAATGACGGGTTGCCGCACCATTGGTCCAGTGACGAGGGATCGTAGAAGTCGCCATGCTTTTGCGCCACCTCTTGCCTGACTCAGGGAGAGGCAGATGCCTTGCCAGCTTTGCCGCCTGCGACGGTTGGCATGTCGCCGACATACCGCATCCACACGATTGAAGAGTGTACGTTGAGCTGGGTCATGGGATTTTAGGTACCTTCTCTCAGCCCTGCGCCTCGCAGCCCGTAAGTTCAAGTGATGGAGGTCTGGCACAGGGTGGTGCTCTGGCACCCTGGTCTGGATAGTTGCCGCCTGCGCTGCCACTGCTACCAGATTCAGGAAATCCTGATCCTCTGGGACGTCTCGAAGCTGCCTTCGAAAAGCCCGCCAATCGATCGTACTACACAGCCTCCTCCTTGGGATCTTTCCGCCCACAGGTGAGATGACGATCGGCAGGTGGTCTGAACCCCAGGAGTCAGGCTCCACTGCCCAATCGTACCGGTCCCCTTCACTGGCCAAGGTGACGTCAATGGCGGAGCATGACGGTCGTGCTGTTCTGCGGACGAAAGTGAAGGATCCGGTGTTCAAAACTTGTAGGCCCAGTTGATGGATAACGTCCACCAGATCCCTTCCTCGAGAGGAGCAGGTGCTACTCCCCCACATGGTGTGATGAGCATTCATGTCCCCACATATGAGGTAGTCTCTTCCGAATTTAGCCGTGAGCTGTAACAGCATGGAGGCGTCCCACCGCTGTCCAGGTCGCACATACACAGAGGCCACTGTCGTGTCCACACCGCGAAGCCGCACCGTCACGGCACAACACTCAAGAGCCCCTCCAGTGACATCAGCCACGTTTATGTGCACATGTGGTAGTTCTCGTCGCACGTACACTGCACAACGTGGTCGACCCTGGGGATGTGCACTCGCTATGCACGGCGCGTCCTGGCACGTGTCTAGAGTACACGACGTGATACTTTGGTAACCGATGTATCCGGGAAGTCGCAAGTCGGTCGCTGCTACGTACACTTCCTGCAAAGCAAGCACATCATACTCGCTCTGCAGGAGATGTGAGGAGAGGTCTGCATGCCGCCGCCGCAACGAGTGAGCGTTCCATTGAAGCACACACGGGCGGCGGCGGCGGTGGTTCTCTGCAGCATGCGGATGAGTGTCAGCCATGGTGGCTGCTATGAGGGTGCGCGCCACCTGCCTGAAGGCAGATGGAGCGCAGCTGGTTTTCAGGAGGCAGCAGGTCCGCAACTGCTCTTAACAGGAGCCTCAGGTTTGCATTTTCCTGGTCCACACGAGGCTGGGAAGGTACCTTCGCGGGTGGACGAGTCGTGGTAGAGTCTGGGTGCTTGAGACCAGCCGAAGGGCCCCGTTGTTGTACGCCTGTCTGGCCTGGATGGGTCGAGCTGACCGTCATCTTGGATGGTGATCCCACTGCGGCAGCATAGCTCTTGCCCGTGGTCTGCTTCAGCTGAGGACTATCAGTTACACTAGGGCTTGCCCGCAAGACTGCTTGAGCCTCGCGGTGAGGCAGGTAGGTGGGAGCTGATGCCTTGATGGTGGCCAGGCGCCGCTCTCTTTGCCAGAGCTGACAGTCTGCGGAATCAGCTGAATGTGGCCTGCCGCAGTGCAGGCATCTTAATTTGTTGGTGCAGTTGGCGTCTTTCCCATGGTGGCCACCACATCGCAGGCACCGCTCTGGTCCTCGGCAAGTGACGGCGATATGCCCATAGCGTCCGCACCGCCGGCACTGAAGCGGGCGAGGTCGGGATGGCCTCACTTCGAACACCATGCGAAAAAGGCGGACCCGGGTGGGAGGCACGGGAGAGGCGAACCGCAAGACTAGTGATGTCCCTTGTCGCCTGGCTGCAATCACCGGCACATCGGACGACACGGCGGCCAGGAGGGCTTCGTCGGTATAGTCGCCATCGACGCCTTGCACCACGCCACTGCTTTGTGAACGGTCAGCAGGGAGGCGGGCAGTCACGGGTATTCCTGCGAGCTCCGATGTTGCTAGTAGGCGATTCATCCATTCTGGTGTAGATGCGTCTGCTGCCACGATGTTCTTTTTCGTGTTTACTCTCACCTCCTTGACTCCGGGCAGCGCAGAGAGAGCTTGCGCAATGGCAAGACGAGAGGTGCGGTGAAAGGAGGCGCTGGCGTTTGCTGGTCGAAAAAGAATAGTGCCCGAGTCTAGCGACGATGAAGCAGAAGCCGGCATGGTGTGTTCAGTGGCGCGTACCCCTGCAGGAGCGGTCTGAGTCGCAGTGGGCGCATTAGAAGTCCCTGGAGCAACGTGGGCAAGCATAGCCGTCGATTCAGTGGCGGGACGAGGACCAGTGTGGGCAGCGGGTCCTTGAGATGTCGAGGCTCGCTGTCGGCGCTTCTTAGACTTGGAGAGGACGGTCTGAAACTCAGACTGACTGATTTCGTCAGTTGCGTGTGTGACGGCGTCTTCGTGGGCAACCACATCATTTGACGTTGGGGTAAGACACGCAACTGTGGCACGTTCAGGCGCTACTGCGTGCATCTTCCGCGAGCCACCCTCATCGTCGCTGCCCGACTCGCTAGGACGCGAGCGCTTACGCGTTGACGTAGTATCCATGTCTGCAATATCAGGTTCCTCGTCTAACGGCAGTGGTACGTTCTGCGGAACGGTGACGTTCACGCACAGAATTGACCCGGCATCTTCGAGTTGGGCTGTATGATGCGCCGCTACAGCGGTCGAAGATGCTGTGGTGCTAGTGGTAGGGCTGGAGGCCGCCGAGGACGTCAGGCCCCTTGCAGTTGTCTCGACGTCGGCAGCAAGCACCGGTAGGCGAAGTGATGTCGGTTTCTCGCTGACGACTCTGCACAGTTTCTGTGCCTGTTCATGATGCAACCGCACCGCTTTGGCACTGGAGATGAGGTTCCACAGCACGCGGGTGCACGCGACGCTCGCTGAGCGTCTGTGTGACGATGTGGGAACCAGGGAACGCGACGGGCGTTCCAATGGCGTAGCCGAGAATGGGGGGGACTGCTCTGCCATGGTAGTCGGGATGACAGCTGCCCCAGCGACGCGCAGGAGCAGAGGACGCTGTCACAGGGCTCAGGTCATCGAAAGCGGTGGCAGGGATCCAAGGGCATAATCTGTAAAGATTACTCTCCTTGACAAGACTCGAACGGGTATGAGAGTCCAGGAACGCGAGGAGCACTGCGCGGAACGCGGTCGCGTCTCTCGCGGGCTGACGCGGTAGCGTCTCTCGCAGAATCGGGAGCACCGGGCAACACGTCTGCTCTCTGTGAACGCTCGAGAGAGACTCCCTAAAATAATAAGGTTGTAAAGCGCAAACGGTGAACATTTGCTAATTTATGTTTTCGTGAAAAAACAGCTCCAAGCCACACGAACACACACAGAGCCAGAAGCAGGCCAGAAGTACAAAAATTAGACAAATGTGTGTACTACCCGTCGTTCTCATGCTCGCTGAAGCGCCGTGTGTTGCAGCTCCCATAGACACTAGCGCCAGAGTTCCCTCTAGTGTATATTGAGAAACTCTATGCCTCTCGCAGTCACCGTTGCCCTTGCCGTTCCTTGGCATTTTCTCGTTGTACGCACCGCTGAAGCACTCTGTACAGACGCTTAGATCAGCGAAGCTGAAACGAGTGGTTGGGGTGTTTTAGGGGCGAAGCTCCCTATAGCGGCACCCGTTCGTCCCTCGTAGCCGTTGTAGTAGTGTGTAACAAGTAGTGGTAGTCTAGTGTAGTAGTGAAGTGTAGCGTTGTAGTAGTGTGTAACATTTTGACCTCCAAGGTGGTGCCGGTGAGAGATTTCTTCTGTGCGTTGTTGAACAATAGAAGATAGTGCTTAATGTACATGCCAATGACTGCTAAGGGGGAATGAGAGACAGAAGAATTCGGCTTTTAGTTAACGCGCACGCTGCGAATTTTTTATTGTTCAACAACGCCCAGAAGACAAGAAAGAGTTGCTACGTTATACTCGCTGGGCGTAACCTCCTAGGTTTTAAAAAGGTTCAGCGAGCGCTCGGCCGCAGTGCCATGAATACAGTGAACTAGTATATACCATGAACTCGAGGTGGTTAAAGGGGGGAAGTAGACACGAAGCGCAAGCCGTAAGAAAGTGTGCGTGTGCCTCCTCTCGTTCAGTCCTTGGAAGGTCCGCTAGATGGCGGTGCTTCTATATCAGGAATACATGATGAAAAGATGCGAGATGGTGGTACTTGGAGTGTTGAATAGGTGGACGAACGGACACACAGACAGATGCATGGACGGACGCACGGATGGCTGCACGGATGGATGGACGCATAGACGGACGCAGGAGCGGATGCATGGACGAAAGCAGGGACGGACGCACAGATGAACGTGCGAACGCACGAACAGATGCACGAACAGACGCACGAACAGACGCACGAACAGACGCACGAACGGATGGGCGGATGGACGCACGGGCGGCCACACAGACGCACGCATGGATGGACGGAAGCAAGAACGAATGGACGGACGGGTGCTTCGCCCCCGGTGACTATTCATAATTCACTCCGTGGACATGCTGCCATTTCTTTTTCATTGGGTTGCTTCTTACGGTTTAATAATGCTCTTCTCAATTACCAGTTACGTCTTTCTAGAAATCATAATCAGTGTTTGCCGCCCGTCTGTTGCCTTCTTGATTTGTAATGGACCAGTTGATAGTAGCAGAATTTTTCCCACTTTCTTTGGCACATACCCGTTCGTAATGATTTTTGTACAAAAAGTTTTTTTTTTCTTTTTGTACGTACCAATGCTTTTACGACCGGCTGAGGCAGCCTCGCCGTTAAAAAATTAAAAAAAAAAAAGAAGTTCCGGAGTGCTCTGAGTACTTGGACCGGCTTGAGATAACAGAGGAGGCATTAACACTTACCTCGTGGCTTCGGCGTTGATATGTATGCCGCGGAGGCACTGTGCTTAATCAGGCTACCGCCGCGGTTAATTACCCATCTTCATGTTTTACGACCACAAAAAGACGGCTAATTAGCGCGGCAAATGAAGATAGAATTTCGCTTTGTGAGTTTTACGCTTAAAGGCACGGCGCCTATGATGTCTTGTGTCACCGAGCGCTGCCTCCGTGCACATGGGGAAGGGTGGGTCTTTTGCAGAATAAAACCGCAAGAATATGATAACGGCCGTGCTTTTTTAGTTATTATTGTACACACTGTTATTTTATCTTGTTATTTACCCGTTGAAAAGTTTGCTTACGGTATTTATTATATCAGAAGTATCCTTGAATATCCAAAGCGGCTAGCTTTCGGGTTAGCTTAAAATATATAACTGTCTGAAAAAAAAACTGGAAAAATAATCTTTAGTGATGATAGGTACGACGTTCCAACTGTAAATTAAAACTGTAATTAATAGGAAACACGCACTGCACCAATATCGGTAGTAAAAAAATGATGCATAATTTGATTGATATGTGGTGTCCCAAAACCACCATATGATTATGAGACGCCGTAGTGGAGGGCTCCGGAAATTTCGACCACCTGGGGTTCTTTACGGTGCACCCAAATCTGAGCACACGGACCTACAACATTTCCGCCTCCGTCGGAAATGCAGCCGCCGCAGCCGGGATTCGATCCCGCGACCTGCGATGCACAATTTTCGTCAAAAGTGATGTAATACTTCAACCAGTTAATATTGCGTATCATGCGTGGAATAGTATGATACACGTGCGCTGCCACACGCATGCCTATTTTTATTGAATGATGTGCGGTACTGTGTTATATTAAAACAATGGTACCATGATGAGGATGATGATGATGACTATGCTGATGATTGACAACAGCAACGATGGTCTGGTGGTTATGGTGCTCAACTGCAGCAGCTAAAGGTCGCGGGACCAAATCCCGGTGCATGGCATTTTCGAGGTGGGCGAAATTGCTAGAAGCCCGTGCAGTTCAATTTAGGGGCGCGTTGAAGAGCCCATTTAGGTTGTCAAAATTTCCGGAGCCCTCTACTACGGCGTCTCTCGTAATCGTATTTTACTATGATTGACATCATAATCGGATACTCAGAATTAATTATGAACATCGAGGGTTTATTAAAGCGCACCTATATTCTAAGTAAACGGATGTTTTTATTTTGCATTTTGCCCTATTAACAACGTGGTAGGGGGTTGTACCCTTGTTCTCGGTCTTAGTCGCGCGACACCCTGGTTTGATAGCTACCACGACCCGTCGTTCGATTAAATGCTTCTTACACGACTGTTTTCCCGTCGGAGAATTTGTTACAGAGTTTTTTTTATTATTTTTGTTGTTTTTTTTTCATCTGTGACGCGAAGCCGGGCCGCTTCGGGAATTCACAAGGCACACGGCAGTGATGTTAACTGGAAGCTAAATGGGATGGGGCGCTGGAAATCTCTTTGGTGCACTATATATACTAATCCTGGATTTTATCTTTGAGGTTTGCTTTAAAGGATCTTTCTTTTTCTTCTATTCCCTTTACGATGTCCGGCGGCGACCACACGAGTGAGCGGTAGGAAAAAGAAAAAAAAAGAAAGAAAAGAATTGTGTTCCAGCGCAGCCATGCAGTATAATCTAATTCTTGTGGAACTGTGTGGTCTGGTGCAGCCGCGTGAGCTACAATCAGGAAGATCATATAACTACAATTTTTATAATCGTCTATGTCTTCCACCAGGCACTGCTGATCAAGAGTTACATTAGTTTTTCTTTTCGTTTTAATACTTGTTTATTCGTATTTTCTAAAAGCTCGTATTGGTGCTAAATAATGAAGGGGAGGAGAGATCAGATAAAAGCACACAAACACAGAGAAAACGTACACTATAGAGCACTCGTAAGGCACAGTCAAATAATCGCATAAAATAAAACAATGCATGGGCAAGTGAGCACTGCAGAGAGAAATAGTCGTACATTTAGGAAAATTTCCATTTCGTGAAAAAAAAAAATCAGAAATAATGACTAGTTCAGCGTCTCTCGGTAGTGCACATGTATTCCATAGAGGTATTGCGAATGATAGATTCGAATAGTGTGAACTGGAAGAAGAAAAGAAATAATGATTGCAAGAAGTTAATGAGGTCCAGCTAATAGACGCGCGCAATTCAGAATTAGCTTATGCAGGCTCTGCGTGTCAGAGAAGTTGAGCGAATGATCTTGCTAGGGTGGCTCATTACGAATGCAAATTTTATTAGAGTCTGCGGCTGTCCATAGCTGTGCTCTCATTTTGGGCTAAAAACGTCTCACTCTCGGTGCGAACGGCGGCATTAAACTTTAATCCTGCATTCATATGCTACAATGCAGCCGCACACTGCACCTTCCGACTGGTTTAGGTTTCGGTAAGGATCTCCTAACCATACGTCTGATTCGCACTGACTTTTTTTTCGCCATCGCTGTAACCAACACTCTCAAGAGCGCTCGAGTCAGTTTATTTTCAGACCACGTCGTGTTCGTGGGGACTTGCGCTAAAGTATACCGTAATAAATGCAGGAATACTGTGCTTCATAGCTCAGGCAACGTTTTTTTTTTTTTTTGCTTTCACGAGTGCTTACGTTTCTCAAGAGAAGCAGGGCGAGTGGTTTAACGAATCAAAGAAGTGTGGTTTTGGCATTATAGTGAGTGAATGAGTGAGTGAGTGAGTGAGTGAGTGAGAGCATGTGTGATTCACTGAGTAAACTGGAAACAGAGGGCGAAAGAGTGAACGATTGAGTGGGTGAGCGAGTAAGTGAGAGAGTGAGTAAATGAATACAGAAGTGGACGAGTGATTGAACGGGTGTGCGACAAAGTGAGCGGGTGAGTGGTGATGTAAATCATTACGCTAGGCCTCGGTTCGAAATACTGGCATTAAAATAGAAAAAAGGGGTAACACTTTCTTAGCTGTACCCGTTATAGACCTGAAGCCTCTCCTCCGCATGCAAACTCGAAATCTTGTGAAAGAACGCGCCGTACAAAGAAACATATAACGAACTGCGCTTAATTAAACCATATCTGGGTAACTGGCTATGAACGACGAAGTCCAGAAGACTTGAGGTGTTGCATGCTGAGCCGCTTGAGAATAGGTCTTAACTGCAGCACTCTCAACTACTTGCTGCCTGGCGAGAGCTCCCCACCTGCAATAAGTGTGGAGAAACGCAGTTTTCACACTCTGCTAGAGTGTCGAGAAACTGACCCTGAACGAAAAAAAAAAGCATTTTCAACTGGCTTACCAAGAGAATGTTCCCTGGCACGCGGCAATGATCCTCGGAAGAGACCAGATGTTTCACAAGGACGTAGTCCACAATTTTACTTGTGTCATTGTTCGCCATTAGCAGCCGTCACAGTAGAATTATCAGTACCGATACAATGCTTATTGTTAGTAAAAAAATATCAGCATATCCAAGGAGTGAATGATGATGAGTGTGGCGAAGTGCTGGAGGGTTATATGTACAAATACTGTATATATTTATACAAGAAATTCTACACTTCCTAAGTGGTAGCTATACGTCGCTTCCGTCCCCCCTTCATCATAACGTCTTTACGTTCGGTGACGCGGTGGATCGGTGATGGGACATAGTGGGATGTTTGTAACGACGAATTAGTGGCAAGTTTACAAAGGTGGAACTATAGATGGTCACTTACAAACAAGGAATGAATACTGTGAGACATTGTATGGTTCTTTAACGCACAGCTGGATACAAGTACACGATCACCTTGCATTTTATATTAGCTACTTCTCAACAGTATTTGCTTCATGGTCGGTGAAGTGGTGGATCAGTGACGGGGCGTAGTGGGACGTTTGCAAGGACGAAGTAGTGGGCAGCTGGCAAAGGTGGAACTATAGGCGGTCACGTAGATACATACATACATACATACATACATACATACATACATACATACATGCATACATACATACATACATACATACATACATACATACATACATACATACATACATACATACATACATACATACATACATACATACATACATACATACATACATACATGCATACATACATACATAGATACATACATACATACATACATACATACATACATACATACATACATACATACATACATACATACATACATACATACATACATACATACATACATACATACATACATACATACAAGGTATGGACAGACTTACGCCTTTAGGAGCTTCGCCCCTAAAATTTGTAGCACGGCCTCCTTTGAGTGTTCTCTGCTGCGATGGCTGTACACCAAATAGCACGCACTCGTCGTTTTGCTTCCAAGAACACTGACGAGGTATGCCGTGCTATACTTGAAGGCAAATTTTCTTCGAAAAGTTCGCCTATGCATAGCATATTAGCCTACTAATTGTACGTCTCACAAATCACGACACTCTTTTAACAACTATGCGTGTTCTACGCACTTTACAGCGAAAGTTCGTAGGCCCATATGCTAGCAAACGCTGCACACTGACATTGTCGTTGACCGCGTTCGTCTCCCGCACATCAAATACGTTTTGGCGCTCTTTGGCCATCGCTGGCTCTTGTGCCACAAAAATCCACAGATTATCATCATCATAATCATCGTCATCATCATCACCATTATAATTACGACAGTACCTCATTTATTAAGCCGAGAAAAACGCGGCGTGAGCGTGGAAATCAATGAATTGCTTCATTACAAGACGCCCCGCAGAAAAGCCATAAAGCTCGCAAGTGTCGTGCCGACTGGGCAATGCGATATGCAGACCGCCCTTTCCGTTCCTTCATCAAGTAATTAATTTTCGTACGTCAGTAGCGAACATCAAAGCGGCCCCTCAAATCTGCAAAAAAAGAAGAGCGGCACTAATAATTGCCGCCTTTTCTAGAGTCAGAAACTAAAAAAAAATGATCGGAAAGAAAGTGCGCTACCCCGGCAACCACCTCGAAAGACATTCCAAAGAAACACCGAAGGAGAAAAAAATAAATTAATATGCAAAAGGAAACCCTTTTGCCGAAGGATCGCTGCATGAAAAGAGAGTGTCCCAGAACCAATCTTCGAGACGGCCTTCAATAATGCCTAAGTGCTCGGGAGCACGCGATGATCCACGGAGGAAGTTTCTTCGGTGATATAAGCGACCGAGGAGCTAATTGATTTGCGTTGACTAGCGAGCAGCGAAGGGATCGCCGCAGCCGAGGCACGCATATTAGGTCGAATTAGGACCGGTAACAAGGGGGCAAATGACTAACGCCAATGCAGCACGGTCTTCCTGCGTATAGTTCGCTCGAATGAACGGGCACAGATATACACTTGCGCGCCTGAACGAGAAGGAATCTAAGGCGCTTCTTCGATCAATTGAGTTGATTGAGATTCGTTGCGCCAACCGTGGCGCCGTGACAAAGGGATCCTGACCTTCCGCTTTTTTATTTTTTTTGTCTGCCTATTCAGCTGCAACCCGAGTATGTCGCAGGCAGTGGTCACCGCTGAGCGACTGTGTCATTAGTTTGATGAAGTCGAGGGTCGGAGTTCGACTCTGTTCCGGTGGCGTGGCTTCTATTGAATAGCGGCAAAATAAAAAAAAACAAAACAAAACAAGAAATCCGTTTGTGTACATTTACTTAGGTAACCCGTTCATATCTAGTTTTCGGTGCAGAATATTCCGGTATTTAATTAATCGTGAATTCTTTAGAAGTCGCGTCCTTCAGGGTATACCAGAGCCGCACAGAGAGGATCTTGCGTAAGCGCTTCTTTCTTGGCATTAGGACATCGCATGCGATGTTAAAACGGCAGCCTTAGATTAGCGTGCCACCTGGCAGCGCTGACGTAATGAAATACTCAAGCTATAAGGCGTTTACCCGTTCAGAATTCACTCCGCGCCGCGGTGGTCTCATGGCTATGGTGCTCCACTGCAGACTCGGAGGTCGGGGGTTTGAATCCCGGCTGTAAATTCGATGTAGGCGAAAATGATTTATGCTCGTGTACGTAGATTTAGTTGCATG
This sequence comes from Rhipicephalus microplus, assembly GCF_043290135.1. Taxonomy (NCBI): domain Eukaryota; kingdom Metazoa; phylum Arthropoda; class Arachnida; order Ixodida; family Ixodidae; genus Rhipicephalus; species Rhipicephalus microplus. Next base: position 437,481 of record NW_027464645.1, on the reverse strand, counting down.
TTAAGGAATTTCGGGTGGTCGAAGCTTCCGCTGCCTGCCACTACAGCGTCTCTCATGAACATACCATAGTTTTGGGATGTTAAAACTCCAACAATTATTGTCATTCTCTTTCGAACTGACAAGCGTATGATTTATGGAGCGATGATATTCTGGCTCTTACTATATACTGCGGAGGCCCGTACAACTTATCCGCAGTGAAGACCGCTGCTCGTAAATCGCGAGGTTTTATTCGATGTGCGCCGCAGAAAAATATGGTGCACCTGCTCTATAATTTGTTTTTTTTTTGTTCCTGCTCGAACCAGTGGATCGAACTTATGGGTCGTTCTTTCCGTCGCTGCTGTCTATACATGTTGCTTTTGCAAAGCCGACGCACGGTGGAGAGAAAAATGAGATCGATCACGGAAATCACTTTTAATCAATGGTTGCATGTGATACACCGATACGAATCAGACTCTCGAAACGCAAGAGATACCTTTCCGCTTCGTAATTTAATGTTATGAGCACCTTTGCGCCTGCCAACTGCGTTTAGCCGCCATAGAAATGGAAGCGTGATTTCGGTGTTCCCTCCCGCATCGCTTACGAATGTGCCTGATATTTGCGCTGTGCCATTTCTATACTCTCAATATATGAGCATTTTTATCTGTGCATATATATCTGATGATTTCTGCATTAGTTTCTTCTTCGACGGCGGGCTTTTTTATTCACTTTCTCGTCAGACACTGGCATGTCTCAGTGGAGAATGTAAAACGTGCACGAAAATAGGGTACGCTTCTTCGGTTACGCCACGGAGCACGTATTTATTTTACCGGGCTTATTGCGGAATCCCTCGCGTGGTGGGGTCGCACGCGACGGACTAATCCGTGCGGAAGTAAGAAATGCTGACTGAGCCGCTGCCGCGCCGTGTAATAACAGCCTAATGATGTCAAACAAGGCTCGATGCTGTTACGACCAAAGGTTTATGTACTCTTGGTTTGAATATTCATTTTTATTTTAATACCCCCCCCCCCCCCCCCGGCTTATGCGGATTTGAGCAAGAGGGCGAACCGAGCCGTGAAGGCTGGGCAGATTGCGGACATAGCCGAGGAAAAATCGCAGTCGTGTACGACGTGTAAAGCAGAGTAAGCAGTGACAGCTTAAATCGGTTCCTCCGACACGTCGCTATGAACCTTTCTGTTATTAAAAAAAAAAAATCTGCTGCAGGGCGGATTGTCAGAAACCACGTAAGGGAGAAGGAAGGAGAGAGAGAGAGATGACAGGGTAGTTAGTCTGTGTAAGTATCGGCCTACAAGAAATAAGCTTATTTATTTTATTGCACCTTAACCCTGCGCTGGGATAGAAAGTGTATTCAATGAGGTCATGTTGGAAGAAAAAAGAAAAAGAGAGAAAAGGAAAAAAAATGACTGCGCACCTGCTGGCTTCGCTAGAAATGTCATCGAAAGACGGTAGTCTTCTGCCCGCCTTCTTTCGTGCATAGCGTCGCATTTTCAGCGCAGCTTATTAAAAAGTAGAGATTAGAATTGCGTACATATGTATTTTATGGCAAGGGAACACACCACATAATTCTTACGTGTTGATGTTGCGCCTCAGATAAGCGTAATGTTTGCTTTGTTGATCGACAATGTTAACAAGTATAAATGCAGCAACCAGTTTAAGATGACCGGGCATTCAGTAAGTGCTTGAACGTCGACCGGGTGACTGAATCAAGTGACAGACAGACAGACAGACAGACAGACAGACAGACAGACAGACAGACAGACAGACAGACAGACAGACAGACAGACAGACAGACAGACAGACAGACGGACGGACGGACGGACGGACGGACGGACGGACGGACAGACAGACAGACCCATTTCTGCGTTACTATCAGCCACGTGCTGACAATGCGTCGTCATGAACTCGTTCACGGCGTTAGTTTTATCAACACGACCTGATAAAGTGTGAAGACCATGGAACGGATTTATGCTATCCTATAGTAGAGTACCAAGTACTTTAAATTGTTAACCACCTCTTCGAAACATGGCATACCAAGAAAGAGTATCGCATGTAAAAGAAACGCGCGCACTAGTGCAAATACAACTCTCACACTTGGTAACACAATCCACGAGGCATGAAATGTCACACCATCGAAAGCGTTTCGAGCTTGAAATACTGAGTACGTCTCGGAGATGCTGCCAAGCCTCCTTGGTGAGTACATATAAGACATGTGAGAGGCAATCCCAGCACAAGGCGTGAGTGCGTGATAAGCAGGAAAGTTTGTGCCGCGATGTTCAGGAGCTATAACGCAGCTTTGTGGGCATCGTTCCGAACTGAATTTTGTAAAATTTTGAAAATCAAAGTAGTTTATGTTTGATCATAAGCACGAAGCGAGAGTTGTTGAAAGAGGACCGTGCATGCGAAATTTGGGCGCTCTGCAGCAGACAACCTTTGGTCATATATACTCTGCAGTGGTTGCAGAGGACATGGACAGACTTTCACATAGTGTAGTCCGCTTGTCTCTAGTGCGACTTGGTTGTTATGAAGTGGCTACTCTCACAATGAGTTACGTTAAATTAAATATACGTTCCGAAGATGAAAGACTCAAGAGCTAAAAAAACCTTCGAACAGGCCTGTCGCTGGCATCAATGTTTTGACGGTGGTCTTTTTTTGCTTCAAGGCAGCATTCCTGAAGAAAACACGAGACAACCTCTGAGTCAAACTGAGGGAGTCAACTGAATCGCCGCTAAGTCGGCTAAGTCAGAAATGAGTAAAGCGATGTATCAAACTTGATTGATGATTGATATGTGGGGTTTACCGTCTCAAAACCACCATATGATTATGGCGGACGCCGTAGTGGAGGGCTCCGGAAATCAACCACCTGGGGTTTTTTAACCTGCACCCAAATTTGAGCACACGGGCCTACAGCATTTCCGCCTCCATCGGAAATTCAACCGCCGCAGCCGGGATTCGATCCCGCGACCTGCGGGTCAGCAGCCAAGTACCTTAGCCACTAGACCACCGCGGCGGGGCGTATCAAACTTAGTTTTTACTATGTAATAAGTAGGTCACACATAGCTTGACTTAATTGTAGAACCAAATTGAATATGAATCGAATAGTGATGGTACTGAATCGAATACGATTCAAGTACTATTGAAATATTTTTGGAATAGTAAGGCGAACATTTCCGAAACAGCTCTACAATTCTGTAACATTTTATTCGCAACAAATATTACCAAACTTTAGCAAAGGAACTTTAAGATCACTTTATCAACAAGAACGAAAAAAACTACTACAATTATGTAAACTGAGGTCAGCTCGCATGCATCAGTGGCTAGAGAATTCGGATTATTTTGTAATTATACAATGAAATTACAGCTGTGACTACAATATTCAAAGCGGTACTTTGTCCCAAGCCTTAAAATAAAATTGAGACGTAACATTAAGCAATGTTGAACCGAAGACAGCACATGCCGCTTTTAATGAAACAAACCAGTTATTCACATCATGTCACCAAATGCAGGTGAATATAATTAGTGAATACTGCATTTGCGAGAACAATTTTCATCTACTTGAAACTCGCGCCTGTTGGTAGGTATGCGAACGTGTATAGAACTCACACTTCTGTGTGTGAATTGTTAGCGTCCTCTATCCCGCTTTTGGTAAAATTTAGGGGGTCGCCGGTATGGCCGTAAAAAGGTGAAAATTGATAGAAGACGCAACACACGACTCACGCACTGTTAGGAAAATAGAAACAAAACAACGCTGTATTTAATTAAAAAAACTAGGTTACATATTACTCGCACAACCGTTCAATTCCGCACATCGCACAACGCACAACCGCTCAAGTCGCTCGCAATTCGCAGACTCTCGTTCGTTCGCCGTTCTCGCTGCGTCTCTGGCTCTTCCCGCGCTTTCTCGCTCTCCTCTCTCGACCACAGATCCGAGTACACATACGCGCACGCTGACACAAACGCGCACGCACCACACACACACACGCACGTGCACGTGCACAAATTGTTCCACGAAGTCAGTGGTAGAGGTCCGTCGCTTAGCCATTCGGGGAAACAGAGTCGAACGTCCCACAGGCCACGGATGCACAAAGGGACATGTTTCTCTCTTCTTGCACCCGAACTGGCAAGGTGCATTAAAGCGGGCCGCCGCCTTTGTGCTGACCCGGCGCCCGCAGGTCTGGAAGGCTCGCCGATCGCTGCTGCCCGTAAACGAGGAGGACGGCCCCCTCGAGTGATTAACGGACACTCGCACGGCACAACACACGCAAAAAAGAAAGAAATAAAACAAAACTTAGAAGATTTGAGGCAGTCGCGTACAGAATGCAGCCGTAATCACAACACCGTTCAGCGACCAATCTGATGATGATGATGATGATGATGATAGTGGATTGGCGACACGTTCACTTCGGCAACATTGCAGATTTATAGTCTAAAACGCATTTATCTTGTGATTAATATTGTGTTAACAGTCCCCTAAACGCTTGGGCTCAATGCGTCTAATTCAGATGTTATAACAAGTAACAATAAAAAGTAAAAATAACCTCTCGCTTTTTCAACGTTTTGTTGCGTCGGGGTTCACCCATCGGTTTCCGGTTACTCAAATAATATTTGGTATTTTGAGTGTACCCTATTCGATCCTAGTAGCGTATCGAATAGAACACTGTTTAAGAATTCATTCGAAATTTCTGAATATTCGCACACACCTACTTAAATGACTTGACATAGCTTGACCTAGCCACTGCGGCTGCATTTTCGATGGAGGCGGAAATGCTGTAGGCCCTTGTGCTCAGATTTGGATGTACGTTAAGGAACCTCAGGTGTTTGGTATTTCCGGAGCCGTCCACTATACGGCGTCTCCCATAATCATATGGTGGTTTTGGGACGTTAAACCCCACATATCAATAATCAATCAACACAGCTTGACTTAAGTGCCAACCACTGGCACGCGTATGCTTGCGCCTACGCGTCAAAAGCGTCTAGTCGCGCCTGTGGAGGAAAAGGGCGTGCAACTACTGGCACGCGTCGACCACGTTGACGCCCACGCGTCCAAGGCCGATGCGCAATGTTGCTTGATCTTTTGGCTTGGAACTGTCCAAGTTCAGCACAGAACGGCACGTTCTCAACTGGAGCGGGAATGTATGTTTCAGAGGATATGAGAACACGTTAACAAGTTGATAGTGCTTCAACCACCACAGTTTAGACTATTTTAGAGGTAATTGACATTTCAGTGCCCAAAGTAACTACAGCGGTAGCACCAGAAATCAACATCGGTGCGTGTGCCGCTCCCGCGAATGAACATTCGCGTCTAGCATACTGTACGGCTATCATAGGCGTGTGCAGGGCTCTCCTTAAGGGGGGGGGGGGCAAAAGTTTGTGCCAGTGCCCCTCCCCAGGGCTGACTTAGCACCCCCTCCCTATTATGTTAATATATGGAATTGACATTGAGCTCCCCCCCCTCCTCTCTGCGGTGAATGAGGCGTGGCTGCCTTCCTGATCAGGTTTACAAACCACCGGGTTTCTATACCTGCACTACCAAAGTTACTAACAATATCTTGTATATGCTGGTACCTTCAGTATATTTACACAACATATTTTATATCAGTCAACTTAATAATCACGCCTGCAACTTCATGATCTGAGAGATTTAAGTCAGTCATAAGACTACAATTGAGGCCAGAGTAGCAGGCTTTCGGTTGATGTGTGTGTTCGAAATATCCTCTAATGCAACAAAGCACACCCGGTTCTTATTGACACAAGAGATATTGGTCATAAGATAGGAACCAAATACTGCGTAGAATGCCTTCGGGCATTTTCCATAGCTGAAATGTGCTCTAATGCAACTAACTGTGCCTGACACTTCATGATGTGACAGATATTGGTCAAAATATTTCAACTGAACCTTGCACTGGAAGACTTCTGGACGTTGTCTTTAGTCAAAGTATTCTCTAAAACGACAGACGACACCCAACTGTTCATGAAGTGACAGATATCGGTCATAATATTAGAACTGAAACCTCAATACAAGACTTCTGAACGTTGTCTTTAGTCAAAGTATTCTCTAGAACGACAGACGACACCCAACTGTTCATGAAGTCACAGATATCAGTCATAATATTGGAACGGAACCCTGTATGGAAGACTTCTGGACGTTCTCTTTAGTCAAATTATTCTCTAAAATGACAAACCGCACCCAACTGTTCATGAAGTCAATGTTATCAGTCATAATATTGGAAGTGAACCCTTTATAGAAGGCTTTTGAACGTTGTCTGCAGCCGAAATGGCCTGCAGCCAAAATGAACGTTGTCTGCAGCCGAAACAACGCACACCCTACTCTTCATGAGGTGACGGATTTAGGTCATGAGGCTGTAATTGTGCCCTGTTCAGAGGGCTTTGAATGATAAGCGTATTGGAAATATCCTGTCATGCAAGAAACCGCATCTGGCTCTTAATGATACAACAGATACTGCCATAAGAATGGAACCAAGCACTACGTAGAATGCCTCTGGGCATTTTTTGTAGTCAAAATATGCTCTAATGCAACTAACTGTACTTGAAGTTTTCATAATAAGACAGATATTGGCCATAGGGCTGCAACTGAATCTTGTAGGAAAGACTTCTGGATGTTGTCTGTAGTTAAAGTATTCTCTAAAACGACAGACGACACCCAACTGTTCATGAAGTGACAGATATCGGTCATAATATTATAACTGAAACCTCAATACAAGACTTCTGGACGTTGTCTTTAGTCAAAGTATTCCCTAGAACCACAGACGACAATCAACTGTTCATGAAGTCACAAATATCGGTCATAACATTAGAACTGAAACCTTAATGCAAGACTTCTGGACGTTGTCTTTAGTCAAAGTATTCTCTAAAACGACAGACGACACCCAACTGTTCATGAAGTGACAGATATCGGTCATAATATTAGAACTGAAACCTCAATACAAGACTTCTGAACGTTGTCTTTAGTCAAAGTATTCTCTAGAACGACAGACGACACCCAACTGTTCATGAAGTGACAGATATCGGTCATAACATTAGAACTGAAACCTTAATGCAAGACTTCTGGACGTTGTCTTTAGTCAAAGTATTCTCTAAAACGACAGACAACACCCAACTGTTCATGAAGTCACAAATATCGGTCATAACATTAGAACTGAAACCTTAATGCAAGACTTCTGGACGTTGTCTTTAGTCAAAGTATTCTCTAAAACGACAGACGACACCCAACTGTTCATGAAGTGACAGATATCGGTCATAATATTAGAACTGAAAGCTCAATACAAGACTTCTGGACGTTGTCTTTAGTCAAAGTATTCTCTAGAACGACAGACGACACCCAACTGTTCATGAAGTGACAGATATCGGTCATAATATTAGAATTGAAACCTTAATACAAGACTTCTAGACGTTGTCTTTAGTCAAAGTATTCTCTAAAACGACAAACGACACCCAATTGTTCATGAAGTCACAGATATCGGTCATAATTATAGAACTGAAACCTGTAAGGAAGACTTCTGAATGTTATCTTTAGTCAAAGTATTCTCTAAAACGACTAACGACACCGAACTGTTCATGAAGTCACAGATATCAGTCATAATATTGGAACGGAACCCTGTATGGAAGACTTCTGGACGTTCTCTTTAGTCAAATTATTCTCTAAAATGACAAACCGCACCCAACTGTTCATAAAGTCAATGTTATCAGTCATAATATTGGAAGTGAACCCTGTATAGAAGGCTTTTGAACGTTGTCTGCAGCCGAAATGGCCTGCAGCCAAAATGAACGTTGTCTGCAGCCGAAACAACGCACACCCTACTCTTCATGATGTGACGGATTTAGGTCATGAGGCTGTAATTGTGCCCTGTTCAGAGGGCTTTGAATGATAAGCGTATTGGAAATATCCTGTCATGCAAGAAACCGCATCTGGCTCTTAATGATACAACAGATACTGTCATAAGAATGGAACCAAGCACTACGTAGAATGCCTCTGGGCATTTTTTGTAGTCAAAATATGCTCTAATGCAACTAACTGTACTTGAAGTTTTCATAATAAGACAGATATTGGCCATAGGGCTGCAACTGAACCTTGTAGGAAAGACTTCTGGATGTTGTCTGTAGTTAAAGTATTCTCTAAAACGACAAACCGCGTCTAACTCTTCATGAAGTCACAGATATCAGTCATAATACTGGAACTGAACCCTGCATGGAAGGCAGCCAAAATGTTCTCCAATGCAATAAATATACCCGACACATCACGATGCAACAGATATTAGCGACTAGATTGGAACCGAGCACAGCGTTGAACACTTTCGGATGGTATATTTATTTATTTTCAAATACAGCTGCTCACTGTGAGGCTACTGCAAAAGTGGCATACATATATACAAAATGAAAGAATATAAACAGTAATATCACATTAAGTGTGCCAAGGTAAACAAATATCACTACCCTTGAGTGCACCCCTGTAATAAATGAGAGAAATAGGACATTATTATAATACAAGTGCCTCCAAAAAGTCAGACACACTGGGATTAGGAATCAAACCAAGTAGATCAATCCAGTGTTTGATAACTTTATTTGAACGTGTTAGAGAACTCTACAAATGACTTCTAAGCTGGGTGGTGATTGCGGATCAGTGCTGTGTTGAAGACTTCAGCACTTTGCTGGTAGTTTAAATATCCTTTAACATCTACAAAATGCATCTGACACTTCTTGATGAGACAGACATTGGTTTTGAGATTACAGCCAAGCACTGTGGCTTTAGCATGTCATTAATTGTCAAAATACACTATAATGCAATAAAGCATGCCAAAAATTTTTGATGGGACAGATACTGATCAAAGGATTGCACCAGAGCACCGTAAAGAAGTTTTGGCAAGTTTTCCAACAGAACTACACAGAATATGCTTAAGTGAATGCGTATATATAATCCAAGTTAATGCATATACTAAAAAACCGAACAGAAATGAAGGACTCCTTGGAAACACATACAAATATTCAATGTTCAGAACCATCGAATATATTGAGCTCATTACAGTCTGGAGGCACAGATAAATACAAGCACAGCTCTGAAAGGACTCATAAGTCACATGAGGTACTTTTTGCATTTCTTCTACACAAAGTGCAGTACCATACTAGTGTACCTTCATTCATTCTGTGCATACATGTGGTGATCTTCTCTTCCCACAATCGTGTCATCGTGCAGCTGATTTCAAATCAGATGCTTCTCACAAGGTTTTCAGTTATCTGTCCAGCTGTAAACAGATCGCGCGTTATGTTATAGTAAACTGTAAAATGACGGAGAAGCGCCATTGTATGCCTATAGCTATGAGTATCAGAATGAACTACAAATTAAGAATGTGTGTGTTAGAATGCCTCCAAACAACGTATGTGCTACTGAGCGTAGCACAGAAGCAGAAGAAGCGAGAAGTGAAATAGCAGGCAATACCAGCAGCACTTAATCATGCAACTTTCTTTTTCGATCACCACAGCGACGCACGCTCGAGTTTCTGTCTTGTACGTGAATGGAAATGAGACCGCTGACAGCCCAGTGTGTCAGCGTCGCTGGTACCCGACACGAAGTCGCATCTCACTGCTACCAACCAGCGCACGCTTATGATTAGCTTGGCAACACACAAAAACGATTAGCACCGAAGCCAACGAATGTTTCCGCGTCATACAATTCGCGAATACACTTATATAAGTACGTACGTTTTCACATCACGGAAATGTGTTGGCTAGTGCAAGGTTCGCTTTCAGCGATGATGAATATTGATGTTGAAAACAAACACAAACACAGTGCAGATAAAAACTCCTCCGTATGACCTACGCGATATTTCGGTCGTCGTATATGGTGTCTATGTTGCGACGGAAACTACCGTAGAGTTTTTTTCAGCCGATGTGCCTCGCATGTGCTGGTTCATACGAACTAGATGGTAGAGGCCTGCGCTGGATGCAGATGACACCGATCTGAATTGCCTCCGCGGTAGGCGAGGGCTCACGCTCAAACCTTCGAACCTCCGAAGTATGTTCGCACTCGTTTTTAGCACAGAAAGTCACAGATGAAAGCACAAGAACACCGACATGCTCCTTTCGCTCGGCCGACGATCGCACAGGGGTCCGGCGCTAGCATAGCCGGCCGGCATTCGCTGGATTTGTCGGCGTCGCTCGAACTCGGCACGAAACCGCGTCACGCTGGTAGCACTCGCAGTCGTTCGTCGTTTCGTTGTCGTTCTAGATTACGAAGCGGTCATTCAGGAACGTTAGGAGTAGTTTTCATGCTTGCTTTCAGCACTCGGCTGTGCCTTCGAAGCGGCGGCCATTAGGCACAGCATTCGGAGTCATCGCGGCCTCTGGTTGGTTGGCGCGCGGCCTCTGGTTGGTTGGCGCCGCTGTACGCGTGGTGACGTAGCGTACGCGAGGCGAAATATCAAGCCCGGCTTGATCCCTCGCGCCTGCTCGCGTATTCCCCTCCGAAGCCGACGCCGAGAGGCGCATTTGACGCTTTTGACGCGTAGACGCGAGCGAACGCGTGCCAGTGGTTGGCACTTCGATAATATGTGGCTTAGATGAAACATTCGTCAACATGTCGCTGAGGCCGACGTTTCGACGAGTGTCGCCTTGTCGAAACATGGGCGAGACCCCGCGTTCGCAAATTTTCCATCGCGTCAAGCTTGCATCTTACCCCCTAACTTCTGTCTTTAATTTTTTTTTTTGCATTGACAACTAAGCCACTCATAGCTTGACTTGGTTGTGACTACGTAGCGACAACCAAATAGCAACAACTACGCCATAACAACTAATTGACGCAGAACTTGACTTGATTGGGTTGGTTGTTACATAGTAGCAACTAGTCTCCATGTAAGCCTTCTACTCAAAGGCGACTGCATATAACACTTTAGTGCACACCGCGAAACAAGGACGGAGTGGTCAGTAAGACACTTGGTGACCCAGAGTCATTATGTGACAGACCCGTAAGCTGTATGCAAATCAATGTTGCCCAACAGCGGCTGCTGCTCGAATGAGTTCTCCATGCATAACGACGTGAACGCGCCAGAATGAAATGCGTTACGACCAACGTTGACGACGAGCATGTACAAATACAAGCGATTCAAGGGCTTGCAACACCAGCCAGCGCGCAGGAAAAAAAAGAGGGATTGCCGCAAATATATATAAGAACACTCGTTTGCATGCCAGCCACTTCGAGTGGCGTGCGGCCTATATGCCTGTATTTGTTATGCTAAGCTATAAACACGACTTTCGCAAGAGAGTTTTAGAAACTTTCATGGCGTAAGTGGAGACACAGTATTTGCGCCACGAATTCGGAATAGAGTGGTGGTTAGTTTATTACTAAGTTTTCTAGCACTGTCCGAGCCACTTTTTCTGGATTAATGGGTTTATTTTGGTTTTTAAGTGCTTAGTCATATCCGCCGGTCAATATGTTTCGTACATATTCCAAGTTTGAACAGTGAGTTCGAGGTAATGCATTTATAAATATTCTTCTCTCGAATATAGTAAAAATGATCTGAGAAAAAATATTCGAGGGAAGCGTTTTTTATAAATCGATGAACTCGAACTCGGGACTTAAATTTAGAATATGCGCGAGTTAATGCATTTATGAAAACGCTTCCTTTGAATATAGGGAAAATTATCCCGAAAAAAATAATGCCGGTCCCTACGTGGGACGGAGCCGAGTGCGTGACCCAGTCGCGTTCCGTAGGACCAAATAAAAATATTTTTTCTTCTAGAAAAAAAATTAATGACTAGACTCTATTGTTATTAATTTACAACGTTGCAGCGTAAGCCTGCAAACGTGGAGTCGTAGTTAGAAAATTTCGAAATCGGCTCAAAGCTGTCGGAGTAGCTCACGACCCCCCACATGTTGACCGAAGCGATTATTCTGCTACCGCCACCACGCGATCGACGATAGCTCGCAGGCATGAACACTGCAGCGGCTGCACTGTTATTGAGCTGCTAGGGACGTGGTAATATAAGCGTTGCTAAGGCAATAAGATGCTTAAGCCTTAATAAGTCGCACTACAGATCAAAGCGTGCGCCTGTTGCGGACGGCCGTAAGAAACGCGTATTAGCTGCGTGTGCTTCGCATGTGTATGCCGTAGGGTTGTAGAAGAATGGCGATTTGGGCTAGTTGGTTTGAATTCATGATAATAAGGGTTGCAGCGCGAGCACAAATGTGCTTGCGCTGCAACCCTTATTGAAGAAACAGACTTTCAAACAGACTTATTGAAGAAACAGACTAGAAGAAACAGACTTTCGTCTGTTTCTTCTAGCACATTCGTGCTCGCGCTGCAACCCTTATTATCATGTAGGTTTGTTTATTATTCGGGATGCAAATTTATTGCGGTAGTAATTATTGTCACGTGACACTATAGTCACCTGGCAGTTACGCGAGGACTCAAAGTGTTGTTGCCATCGCTGTGATGCTCTGTAAAAAAAATTGGCAGCATATTTGGCAGCATCATTCACTCTGCTAAAAAATTAGCAGAGTGAATGATGGAGAGTGGGGCGAAGCATTCGTACGTCCATTCGTTCTTGCTTCCGTCCGTCCATGCGCCCGTCTGTGTGACCGTCCATGCGTCCATCCGTCCGTCTGTGCGTGCGTATGTTTGTGCGTCCGTCCATGCATCTGCCCCTGCGTCCGTTCATGCGTCCATCCGTGCATCTGTTTGTGTGTCCGTTCGTCCATCTATTCAACACTCCAAGTATCACCATCTCGCATCTTTTCATCATATATTCCCCATATAGAAGCACCACCATCCAGCGGACATTCCAAGGACTAAACGAGAGGTGGCACACGCACACTTTCTTACGGCTTGCGCTTCAGGTCTACTTCCCACCTTTAACTACCTCGAGTTCATGGTATATACTAGTTCACTGTATTCATGGCACTGCGGCCCAACGCTCGCTATACCTTTCTAAAACCAAGGAGGTTACGCCTAGCGAGTATAACGTAGCAACCTTTTCCTCTCAGATAGTGCTCAAGTACATGCCAATGGCTGCTAATGGAAAATGAGAGACAAGAGAATTCGGCTTTTACTTCCTTACGGCTTGCGCTTCGTATCTACTTCCCACCTTTAACCACCTCGAGTTCATTCATGGTATATAATAGCTCATTGTATTCATGGCACTGCGACTCAACGCTCGCTAAACCTTTATAAAACTAAGGAGGTTACACCCAGCGAGTATAACGTAGCAACCCTTTCTTGTCAAATAGTGCTCAATGGCTGCCAATGGGGATCGCAGCGTGCGCGTTAACTAAAAGCCGAATGCTCCTGTCTCTCATTCCCCATTAGCAGCCATTGGTATGTACATTGATCACTATTTTTTTATTGCTCAACAACGCACAGAAGAAATCTCTCACTGGCACCACCTTAGAGGTCAAAATGTTATACTTGTTACATACTATAATGGCTACGAGGGACGAACGGGTGCTGTTATAAGGAGCGTCGCCCCTAAAAGGCGGCTAATTTCTGCAGCCCGAATGGAGCACGGCGCAGCGCCTGCAGAAAAAGCAAGGAGGTCTTGGTTCGCTACCTTGTGTAGTATATAGAAGGAGAAAAGGAACATAGCATGCACTCTGGGCTGAGATATGTGCGGCTGTTCAAATGATCACAGCACCTTCAGCGCCGCATGTGTAAAGGCTCGTGTGGCAAAAAAAAAAAAAGAAGACTAGGAAACAGGCAAAGAAGGCATTTTTACAAACGTTGTGAGCTTCGAATGCTTGTAAATAATATTTCTCGCTTATATTGGTCTCTGTATTTTTTGGCCTCAACTTAGCACAGAAGGGATACACTGTTGAGAAAAAGAGGGAAAGAGAGAGAGATAAAAAAAAGTAGCGAAAAGTAATCTCTTTTCGAGCGAACTTCTAGGTTGTTCGAAAAGACACTACTGGCTCCGTTTTGTCGAAAGTTTTCGACCTAGAACCTAACTGGATAAAATATTACCCCCTTTTTTTTCTTCCTGATTGTTGGCTTTATCTATAGGATGAACTGTATTTATATAAAAGCTGCCGCCATCGTGAAAGACGAGAAAAGTAATCCTTCAGCCCTGGTATGCGCTGTGGGAATAAGCGGCAGACAGAGTGCGGATCGATGGCGTTCATCCGACGGTGGCGTCGGCGAAACCACCTAAAAATGGTTCAGAGAGCCCGAGTTTCCAGTGCCGGCCGATCACGGCTCGCGGGATTAGACGCCGCCACCAAATTAACTCCGGTTTCGTCCCACACTGCTGCGTTGGGTTTTCTTGTTGCGCAGAAACTGCGCGGATTCGTGTTGCCAGATAAACTTGGACCAGCTTGTTCGATGGGCTGCCGAAAAAGGCACGCTAAATAGGAGATTCGAGTATTCCTAGCAACACCATCAGACAGACCTATTATTTCGTATGGAATACGTATCTCGCAAATATTATGTGCGTTTAGTATTAAGGCTCGAAGGAAAAAAAGAAGGCAGTCATGTGTGTCAACTTTTCCAAGGGCGCTTTCGGGCATGGCCGAGCTTATGGAGGAAGGGATAGCGCATCACTGATTACTCCGTCGCGTGGTTGCGCGAAAATAAAAATATTGCGACTACAAATACCAGAGATATTTCTACAGAGTATTGCGGTGTCCACCTTCTGACTTGCTCGCGTATAGCTAATAAAAAGTCCCGGTTCTACCCCAAGGCCAAAAATGAATGTCATATAGTAAGAAACTGGAGTGTTAAAATAAGGCTCTCACATAAATCATTCAGCACCTTGTATAGCTTTACTAATCAAAGCGTTGCCATTAAGAAAAAAAAAAGGGGGGGGGGGGCTGTGTAGTGAGTGAAGTGACCTTTGTGCCATTTGTTGCTTTAGCGCAAAATGATCGGTCAGAACACAGCCCGTGCAACGGTATCAGACTTCTGCTGATCTCCTCAAGATAGGGCGCGCGCGACTGTGCTTGCCGTGTCTTTTGGAGCAACCCAGTTCCCATCTGCTGAGCCCCATACTGACAGCTTGCGAAATAGTTACCGCAAGTGCAAGAGTAAGCTTGTTTTCCACGTGGATAGGCTCGACCACAGGCTAGAAGCCAAAACATTTGCCCCATTCACCATGAATTCCCGCCTTTCCTTTCTTTTTAGTTCTTCGTTCCCCTCGGTACCTGGGGTAAACTTATTTATTTATTTATTTATTTATTTATTTATTTATTACAGTACTGCTGGTCTGATCTTCAAACCTTAGACAGGTGTGTGTACAATGAGTACAAAAAAAAAAGGGTTACAATAAACACATATGAAGAATTGCGGCGATAACAGCAAAAGAAGAAGAGTACAACGGATTCATACAAGCACAGCAGCAAGATATATAAATAACTAGTGAAAACATGAATGCACGACATATGAAGCGCGACATTCCTGTAGAGTGTATTGAAAAGAGATAACAGTGCTCCCGCACCCTCGCTGGAAAGTGGGGGAAGTTAAGGCGCGTAAAGCTAGAAAATCAGTCCGGGAATGAGAGGTTCTGTGTGGAAAGCGTTCTTGCGGGAAAGCCTACTTACAAGTGTTTTCGGAATGCACTTTCGCAAAATGTGTCCGTTGCATTTCGCGCGGAGAAGATAGGCGGGTTTCTTCTCCGCTTGAGGCGCAATCGTCGGCAGCCCTACGTACGCTTTCACTCATACGTAGAACAGACGACGCGCGGACCAACGTTATCGTTACAGGACTTGCCGGGTCTCGAAGAGGCGAGCGCCTCGCCACGCTCTTGAAGTCAACGGACACAGCAAACGCGGTCGTGGCAAACAAACACATATATTTAAACATATATTTTTTTAACCAATTTAGACGACAATATTGTCCTCCGAATCGATACATCCATCGTTATCAACAACCTAGGGCATCCGTACACAATATGACCATACACTTCATGACAAACACAATCACACGACAAAACACACAATAACGGGACAAACACAATAACACACCCAAGGCGGCGCCGCCAACGCTTGACTGACCACGAGGGGCCCCGACGCGCGGCCCGCGGTGCCAGGCGCTGAGGACCCACGCTAGAGACAACCGTTCGCGGCAACCGCCACGCACAGAAGAGTTGCTCAACTTTCGCCCTCCACCAAGGCTTGCTTTCCGCCAGGGGTCACTGCCGGCGCTACACCATGATGATGATGAGGACCATAGTGGTGGTCTACTCTCGCGAACACAATGCCGCTTATCGCCCGGTGGTTGTAACTCGAAACGCGGCTTTTTGGCGAGACACTTGCGCCACGTGGCGTAAACAATTTTGCAGGGGGTGTCAGCACCCCCTCCCCCCCCCCCCCAGATTTTAGTCGGAGCCTCACGGCTACGGCGAAAATTCGCTTTGAACGTGTGCGTAATTGCTATAACAATAAAAGAATCTCCTTTTTTAGCGATTAGTGTAGCTTTAAATGCTGCGCTAAATGCAATTTCACTTCTGTGAAACAAGAGGAGGTGCGCAGCATGTGTACCCAGCACTTCTCGTTCCTAAAAGTTCTCGCTGCTTCGTTCATTTAACAATCGATGTCGTCAGTGTTCGAGGTAAGCATGCAGTGTTTTTCTCGGCATGAGTAGTATCATGTAAGGGACATTCGCAAACTGGGTGTGCGACATGAGCTCAACTTTTGGCTGCGCAACTTCCTACATGTTACGGCAGTTGTGATACGCGTCGTCTGTAGCGAGTTCTGTCAGGTTGTTTCCCCTATTGGATGTAGCGTCGAAGAAGCGCCTGCGCAATCGCGCGCCTGGCGAAACGGTGGCGCCCTCTCTGGCACGGCGGGGGAGCTAGGGGCACGTTTTCGAAGCGTTTTTATCAATTTTAGGTTAATCATTGTAGTTACTCCTTGTTTTATTTCTATGAATCATGATATTTTCGATGTCGTTTGTTTAATTAGCCCAGTTTTGACCATTTCAAGGCATGGTTTAGGTGTGTATTTGCCACTTAATTGTGAGCGTGATCACGCCCCATCAGATCTATGGATGGACTAGGAGCCGGGACCTGACAGGGCGGGGCACTTAAAGCCTAGGCGTCTTCGAAGTCATCTCGGAGTGCATGGTTTTAAGTAGAAGTATTAGCGAGTAACGGAGGGTTCGTGCACCACGAGAAGCAAGTTGATCTATTGTCCACTGCGATCATTTTCATTTTTATCCCATAATTCCACTAAACACAATGTTCTGGGTTGGTTGCACGCGTTGTTGAACTATGCAGCGACACAGAAAAAACGAAAGAAATGAAACGAATACGGGTGAGACTCTGCTACATTGGCTCACCCCAGTGTATATAGTTGCGTCGTGCTAGACACGAGAATCGTGTGGTCGCACTGAACGTTAAAAGACTTCTTGTTTGAAAAAAAACAATAAATAAAGTCTACCAAATGAACGACGTGGGATGAAATAAAAAAAAGATATAAAACGAGTACAAATGGCGTAATTAATTTTATTCTGTAGACGCAGCAAGACGAGAGGAGTGTAGAGATGATGGTGAGTACATTAACATGATTTAAAGAAAACGCAATAAAGGGAAGCGTTCGCGAATGCAGTAACATTGGGTTAGCAACGGCACAACGACACGCGCCGTGGGTTGATAGCAAAGCAAGAAGATACATAGTTGGTTCATACTTGAAAACTCGACTTGCTGCGCAAGCTGAAAAAAAAAAAACGAGAAAAGAGACACAGTCTCAGTCTCGTTTCCCTTCAGCTTGCGCAGCAAGTCGAGTTTGCAAAGCAAGATCCTTCAAGGACGAGTGTGCATTTAAATAGATTTGGACGACAGCGCGAAATTATTCATTTCGCTTCTCTTTTGTGCCTGGTTTTTGTTTTTTCTTGTCGAACCCAAAATAAAAAATAAGAAAGGAAAAGGTTATTCAGGCCTATCCCACACACTGTGAGAGTCAAGTTCATGCAAAGTAGAAATGAAGAAGCACCCTATGCCCGTTCTCTCTCTCTCCCTCTCTCACTTTTTCTTTGAGCCAAGAGTTATGTGCTTCGCCGACGCCTTTGTGTACTTTGAGTAGCTGTGCACACATCCGGTGCTTGCAAGGCACGTCGACTACATTGGCGCCTGTAGGGTTGCTTATGGTGCAACGTAACGTCTTCATCCGCGTTAAAGCACAGACAGTTCTGTAAAAAAAGAAATGTAACGGTTTTACAGCATAAATGGCGCAATGAATGCGATAGCAACAAGATGTATTGTTATACGAAGTGAAGCTGGCAGCTAACGCTTTTGGATCCTATGTCACGTTAAAACCCGTCGATATTGCGTAAAAACCCGTCGAGGCTGTCCATATAATTTCTATCACAATAAAACTCAGTGCATGCTGGGGTGCGATGTACGCTATGGTGCAGCTACGGTGCATACCATACGCAGCGGTTGTCGTCGTATACCTCTGGGGTCGAGCTTGCAGAGTCGTTGGAGCTCATAAGAAATGCTAAATTGTCATACAGCAACGACGATTAACGATGCCCCAGCATCACAGCTGTACAGTCTTTTTTCGGAAGAAGTTTTACCCTCTAACACGGCTCTGCCGCAAAACGCCTGACTGCTTCGACTGGTGCGCAAGTAGGCGTTCTGTGTTGCGAGTTCGATTACCGCTCCAACAGTGATTTGCGTCTACTGCGTCCGTTTGATTTCTCGCATACTAGCAATGGCGCCGGCATCGGCACTAGGTTTTCCCCGACGCGTGTGATTTAACGCCATCACGGTAACATTTCCAAAGTCGATTGCGTTCGTTCCTGGGTCGATACAGGTTGGGAATCGTGTGTGGTGCGTGCCACGGGCTGTGGTATGCGTGTGCGCGCCCCTATTTGTGACTGGGGGGAATTGTTTCGTGACATGCGCAACTCGGATTACACGCAATGCATTTCATCGTATATAACTGCTAATCGAACTCGTCATTCACTCAAATCCTGATGTGCAAATTTTCGTTAACACAAAGTTAAGGGGACTACCCCAAGAGCGCTCATATGTAGTGGACAGACAGACAGACAGACAGACAGACAGACAGACAGACAGACAGACAGACAGACAGACAGACAGACAGACAGACAGACAGACAGACAGACAGATAGATAGATAGATAGATAGATAGATAGATAGATAGATAGATAGATAGATAGATAGATAGATAGATAGATAGATAGATAGATTAACACAGACACTTCCCCTTTCCTCCACCACAGCAGCACTTGCCCTCACCAGTGGAATCCCCCCCCCCCAATCCTCCAACACGATTCAACGTGGTTTCTCACCCCCTAGAATTGTTCCTGCCGACGTCGGTACTAATACTTCCTGAACGTGTAATAAAGAAGAAAAAAAGAATTTTCAAAGAATGCTAGTACTTAAGTGAATTCACAACACTGGCAGAAATTCAAGAACATTCGTGTCTGCAATGTTGGTAGCTGCACTTCTCGAGGAAGATAATTTTTTTTTCCGTTTGGGTGTTTATACGGCTCCGCACTTTCAGTGCCGTGGTGTCGATTGCTAGAGCGCGCCAAGCACTCTGTGCGGCAAGCGGATGAGAGATGCAAATGAAATATGCTCCGCTAATGGCAACGCGAGGGCCCGTGACTAGCCTGCGGTAAAAGCCAGGTAAGCGAAGCTTTTCGCGAAAAGAGTAACCCTGTCCTGCTTGCCGTATTTAGTTAATGATTGTTCCCCCCCCCCCCTTTTTTTTTCTAGTCAAACACTGCTGTTGCTATGCAACACAGCACTTGAAAGGCCGCTGTCCTTAGTTTCCTGCCTTTGTTACTTTTAACCAGGTATTATCCTGGTTAACCTTTATATGTTTCGTTTAATGTTTTCGCTTTGTTTCATGCTGTTGCTTTTTTATAAAGTGCTGTTGATTGAAACTACTTGAGACCAGAGGGCCGCTTCTTGTTTACCACGGGTAAAACGAAACGTTAGCGTTTTTCTCTTATATCTCGCAGGTGTCGAGTGTAAACGAGTGAGTAAGTGAGTTTTCCTTGACCTCATGTTGAAGCCCAATTTATCGCGGGTTATATAATAGAGTGTTTATTACAAATATAGTTTCTGCATAATTGGCAGCAGATTCCGTAGTGGTTGCTGACGCGTATACATGCGATTCCTTAACGCGCACCTATATTTCGTTTCAAGCTCGGACTTTGTGAACATTCTTTGGGGGGTGTAAATATATGACAGGAAGTATTGTTTTCAAAGCTAAAATTTTATATAAAAAGGCGCCGTTGGTACACCGTCGGTCTTTTTTTTTACATCTTACACTATAGTGTAAGATGTGGCACACAGACTACCGCATAGAATTACAATCAAGATGAAATACACATTCGCACATCACCTAATTTACTGGCACTGACAGCAGTTAATAAAGTTCTGCAATGGTTTACAAATATGCTAAGGTAGTGACAGACAACGAATGCATAAGGAATGAGAAGAACCGTTAGCCGTTATCATACAATGCATTTTAATCACATGGGGCCTTTCTCGGCATT
The DNA here is from genome assembly GCF_043290135.1 of Rhipicephalus microplus. Taxonomy (NCBI): domain Eukaryota; kingdom Metazoa; phylum Arthropoda; class Arachnida; order Ixodida; family Ixodidae; genus Rhipicephalus; species Rhipicephalus microplus. The sequence continues at coordinate 417,016 of NW_027464645.1, read as the reverse complement.
TCAATGCCCTCATTACCATGAATTTAAACTCAAGCCGATTTCCCCATAATTTCGTTGTTCGGCAGAGGGGGATTACTGGGCCTAGTCGCCATTTTCACAACGTTGCGTCACGAAATTATCTGTGTAGCCTGTAGAAGTGTCACGTCACATAGGTTATTTGCATTTACGTAACTTAAACCGCCGTGCTAGAACACCTGCTCGAGGTGGCGCGTCGTATATGATGTCGAATAAGTGCTATCGAAACATCCCATCTAGGTTCTCTCGTTATCCACGCACAGAGGCGTTCTCGCCACGTCGTTATCACATTGAAGCAAGTTAACAGCAACTTTGCTGTTCATCAAGGCCACCGTCGCGGAATGCCAGCGCGTACAGCAGCTGCTATCATGACGTCAGGCGCAACCTTTGTATACATTTGGCGCAATTGTTCTCTCCGGCTTCCTCTCGGTGACGTTTTGTATAAATCAACGGTGGTTGTATACGCGGTCCTAAAGGTGTGCGACAACAAACTCGCAGTGGCCGTTCATTCAATTTACCGCTTCGTCGGTCGCACCCAGGTCACGCCGGGACCACATGCTCCGACGACGCGCGGGTCAACGCTCCCGTGTCCGCCGCCGCGTTGAACAAGAGCTCGCCGGGGGTCGGCGTTAGCTCGCGTGGTCAACGCCGTGTAAGCCTAGTCGTTTCCTAGCGACTCCTGCAGGGGGTTTCATAACATCGAGAAAACTCTCCCACACACGCCTCTTTTAGTCGGAAAGCACGTGAAAGAGTCGGACGCAGCTTCGAAAAAGCGCTGGAAAGAAGTGCGATGAGTATTCGTTCCCGGCGCAAGAGTGCTCGCAACAGTTTGTAAACGTCTCTCTTTCTCTCTCCGTCTTTCTTTCCTTTCCACACGTAACTGTGTTTTTGAGCATAATGTCCGTGCATCAAAATATGCTTTTATGTGCTGGAAAGCGTGATTTGAAGGTTATCGCGCGAGTGTCTATCGGCCTATCGTCGCGCATTCCGGAGCAGTGAAAATTAAGATGACGCAATCTTATCTCCCTCATTGGCTGTACCACGCTACATCAATCACTCCTACGACAAACTCGCTCCTTTCCCTTTTGTATTAAGCTTTTTATTCGTTTCGATAAGGCGTATAATTCGTTGGCTCAGATTGCCGCTGACGATAACAAAATTACCGGGAAATACATGGGAAAGATGGTGCTTGGCATTAATTCATTTGAGTGCCATGTTGAACATCACATATATATTGCATTGTCATGAAAGACAATGAAATGGAATCGTGCCTTACTCTATCAGATCGCAGCATAAGGAATAGCAAAAAACAACGAGTGAAGCTTGCCTTATACACCTCTCCCTCCTCGACAGAGGATTCTGGGCCGTGGCACTGTTGTACTTACTCCTTGGTAGGCGCTCACCCGATAACTTTCAAGTCGCCCTCGACTGTACCCGATGAACGATTGTGGCAGTTGCGAATTCACACAACTCGTACTCGTAAAACGCAGCAACTATAATAAATGAATGCCCTCAGCATTTTTAAAAAAGGTATTATGTCTTACGCGTAAATAAATTATGTACCATCTCCCCGAAGGGAACCCTCATGGGATGTGAAGCAGCAGCGGTGCGCACGGCGTTGACTCGGTTGAAACGGGCGTCGACGCGGGTACTGGACGAACGTTTTGAAACAAAACCCGGTGTAGCGTTTACTCGAGTAAATGTTTGTTTGAAACGCAAAAACACGGGAGGCGGGTTGGGTTTCGTGTAAGTTTCATTAGAGGACTTCGCAGTCGTTGTTTCTTCAATGTCGAAACACAGACACTGGACCAGAGCAGGCGCACGTTTCGCCTTGACTACCACGGCCTTGTGATCGGTGAAGCGAGAAAGAAGTGTGTTGCGAGCAAGCGGAAGAGCCGGCAGCTGTGGGAACTGCGGCAAGCGTGTTGCGGGTGAGGGAGAGAGCGACGTCAGTCCGCACCTGTGAGGGAAGCGTGTGAGAGGAGCGTGTCGTCAACGCGCAGCTGCGGCGTCACCTACTTGGCACCGCTCCAACACATGCGGTGAGGGGAACGCGTTGCGGCGCGTTCGCATGGACGCAGGTACCTACGGCGTTACACACGTGAGTCAAAGAGTGCCTTTATATCTAAAACAATTACATATGTCATCAAGAGAGGCCGAATTGTGGCGATCCGAATTAGTTTCTTACCACTGGAATTTGTTTTTTTAACCGTCTTTTGAGATAAGTGCGTGCGGATTACCAGATTATAGAGCGAAAAATACGCTGGTTGCTCTCAGTGGAGTCGTTGTCCCTGTTTCTTTTCTTTTTTCTTTCTGCTGCCTTTACAGGAGAGAGAGAGAGAGAGAGAGAGAGAGAGATAGAGAGAGAGAGAGAGAGAGAGAGAGAGCTGTCGGCGTTGCGTAGGGAACAGACGAGATGTACAACAGAAGCTGTACCATTACAGGCTTTAAGACTCGTCTTCTTGTCAATGTTCTCATTCCTTTTCATTTATCGACTTCGTGCCGCCAACTGTGCACTCCTACTGCCTAAAGCACAGTTACTATATCCAGCTCTGAGGGCGATAGCACACCTGCTTTCCGCTTTCTGTCGCGTTTTCTTTGTCTTGTTATTGTAATGCTTTTTTTTCTTTTGTACCTAAAGGGCTAGTGGAGCCACAGGACAGTCCGTTTGTGCCCTTTCGCGACGGTGCATCGATTTCGCTCGAGAACTGGTGTGGAAGAAGAGGGGGTCTCCTTTCTTCAAGTAGATCCATTAAGTGGACGTTTTATGGCTTGGAGGGCATGCTTTGGCTCTGGCTACAACGCACCTAGAGGCACCGTAAAATCCCGAAACGTAGCCACCTTCGAGCCAATCGTGAGGAAGTGAAGTAAATGGGCTGTTCGTTCAGAAGAAGGGGAATACATAAACATGTGGGTTCCATATGCAGGAATATGAGTGTCTTGAAATTTTTAACGTCACTGGGGATGAGGGAAGGATGGAAAACAGGAATAAGACGGAATGTAGAGATGCTTACCAATTTGCGATGGCAGGTATGCTAGCCTTCACCGAGGAAAGACATTGGGAGTTTGAAAGTTGGAAAAAAAAAATCACAGCATATCCACGGAGTGAATGATGATTGGTGGGGCGCAGCGTTCGTCAGTCTGTCTGTCCATTCGTTCTTGCGTCCGCCTATCTGTGTCATCCTTGGTGCATCCGTCCGTTTGTTCATTCGTCTGTCTGTCCGTCCATCTCTTTTTGCGGCCATCCCTCTGTCTGTCCATCCGTCCGTGCGCCCCTCTGTCTGTCCGTCCGTGCGTGTGTCAGTCCGTTCGTCCGTCCATATGTCTAGAGAAAACTCCAAGCACAGCCATCTCACATCTTTTCATCATGTATTCATCATATACAAGTGCCCCCATCCAGCAGACATTGTAAGGACCGCTATTTCGGGTATGTGCCACTGGTGGTTACGTACTACGAGGGACGCACAAGCCACGCCATAAGGAGCTTCGCCCCTAAAAGTGGTTCGCCTCGATGGCTACGGCGCACGGCTGCTGGCGCGAATGTTCCTAGTTTGGTCCCAGTCGCGGTAGTTGCCTTTCGAAGAAGGCGATATGCTGGAAGCCCTTGTACTGCGTGGCGTCAGTGCGCGTTAAAGGGGTACTTCGACGATTTTTCGATATTCACCGGTTTGAATAAAACCTTGAACATCTGTTCTCGTCAGTGCCGTCGTGGTATTTGCCAATTTATACAACTGTAGGTCATTTAATTTTTTTATAGAAAACTAATTTTGAAAAGTGGTCGCCAATTTCGGAATCACACTTGTAAACGCGGGCCACCCTGTGTACGTGACGTAAGTGCCTACTCTTTTTTTCAAATCCCCATCCTGCCCAGCAGACGGATGCAGTGCGCGCTCTCTTCTAGAAGGCGACGGCTACGTGAGCAGAATTGGGTTTTTGTCAGCTGCATACAGCGTGTTAGTCGTCGTTGACGTCGGATGCATGCACAATGCTGAGCAACTAGGAGATAGATTCGGGGCACGTCGGATGCTTCACACGCCGGTGGGTCGAAATCGAAAAGCGATGCTTCCACGCTCACACAAGAGCTGCAATCATCGAACTTGTCACTAGTAAGACTACAGGAGCTGGGGCACAGCTCGATTCCTCATCGTATGATGTTTCCAGCTTTCTTTTCGCGCGTGAAGTATGCTTACACCCTAGACAGCAGTGACGTGGTGTAGATGATTTCGTAATGTCATCAGATACCCATCATAGAGAATGGGGCATCTCCCTGTTTTGGTTTCTGTTTTGAGTCATCGCTCCTTCCTTAATTAAAATTATTAGCGGGGGCCTGGGCAAAGTGAATCACTCTAGCTGTTGCTGGACTGGCGATACTATTTGAAAACGGCATTATCTCAGTACGGTCGAAAATGCAACGAAGCTCCCCTTTAAAGAACACCAGATGGTAGAAATATCCGGAATCCTTATTTACGGTGACCCTCATGATCGTGATTTCGGATTGTTAAGCCCCACATATTATTAAAAGTAAAGAATGTGAGAGAGGAACGGTGAGAGAAAAGACGGAGAACACACGAGCAGTCCGTCACTTTTGTTAGGTGTATGGCATATCTGTCACTCTACAGCCGCTCGTGCATGTCTACTACTCCTAAAATTTATAGCGATGTCCAGTGATTAGAAAGATGAGAAGTAAATGCACGGGAACAGAGCACATGGACACAGTCCTTCTTGTACAGTGCTCGGTGCGGCACTTGTCAGTTCTATGTTTCATTCATTTCTGTTGCTTGTTCGTGAGAACTTCAACGACGCACTTGGAAGCGAATGGAGTGTTTGCGATTGTTAACCTCCGTACATTCAGTAGCTCTCACCTCTGCTTCTCCCCGACTATCAGCGCCAGTGGCGTAATGGGACGGCATTAAGATAATTGGTGGAGACGTCGCAGTAAATGAGAGGAAGCGCAGGATAATGTACGCGAAAACGAAACAAAAAGTTGATTATGCTTGGTGCTTCAGAAACGACTGTCTTGGAACTGTCGAAACAGGGACATTAGAAATGAGTTTGCTGTTTTCTTCCCTCGTTCAAGATTCGTGACCTTGACCGGCGAGCAAGAACTGCGCTGGCGATTGTTCAGTAATTTGCTAAAACGACCATTTTTGCTTTTCGCTTGACGAGTTCTGAAACGAATATTTAAGGTGGTTACGGCATTGCTGGGTATGCATTCCAACACGAACTCTCTGATAACCATTATAAAGATTATATATACACTCCGCATTCACTACGTTATCGGGAACTTGAATAAAAGAGATGTGTTCATTGTACTTCCGTCCATTTTCTTTCAAGCAGTCAAACAAGATGGCACAATTTTCTGCAACTGGATGCGTTGATGCAAAGTGGTGCGTTTGCTCGCCTATGCTTGCGATGTTCTTCACGCCAGCGTTCTGAGATCCAGTGTTCCCACTAGTCGGGTTAAATATGTCCGTGTCACGTGCACACGTTATGCAGTCAGCACCGATGTTTTCAAGAGTTAGAGAGCCCCTTTAATGTGTCAGCAAATGTTTCACGGCAGTGTGTTCGGCTGATACAACTGCGAACCTTACTTTATAAGCCGTTTAATGCATTATCTGAAGAGAGCTTCTTGGCTAATTTCGTATCGCTTACTGTATCGCATTTCACCTCTAAGTGTCGGGCTCGTGCCGTTCGTGCGTTTGTTCTTTCCTATAGTGGCAAACTTTCATTCAGTAATGCATTGTCGTCACAGTGTTTCGCCTTTTGGAACTGGGCCCATTTGTATCATGTTTATGAACGTGAATGTCCAAAATAGTTACGTTGTTTTAGTTTCTCAATTTCTTTGAGCCATGTTTACGCGATCAGGTTTGCGCAAGTTGAACAATGAAGTTTTTGCTCAGGCTTCTCGTTGCTCTTTGTTTTTGATCGTCCTGCGTCGAACAAGAGAAAAGAAAAGGCGCAATTCGCTCGAAAGAAGAAGATCAAGGGAACTAAATCAATGAAAAAAGATGGCAGGGCTATTGTTAACAGAGCGATGTCAACATAATTTGACGTTTTCGGTTTCATCTGTATAGCTGACCTTTGGAAGTCTGTATCGTACTACAGAATGTCTATTGTGTCCCCGTTCGTGATGAGACTCGGAGCTCCGCCTCGAAACCGTATCCGGGGCCGAGCAACAGAAGCCCTGACAGCGCCCGTCAGCGTTCCCCCCCTCCCCGTGTCTTTTTTTTTTTTTCGTTTCCAAGTGACCCGTCACGCAGGCCTCGTCTATGAATCGATCAGGTACGGAGCTGCACGCTATCTCCCGTTTATTTACGGAAGGCGGCGGTGGCGCCTTGCGGTGGAGACCATCGTCTGCCTCGCTGCCGGTTGTCGAGGCGAACCCTGTACCTTCTCTCTCGTCTGTGCTAAGCTTTCCTCATTTCTCCTGAATCATATTTTGCTTCGTGTCGTGCTGTGACTCGAGCCGGATCGCTGGCGATGCAACCGCGCTCGTCTGCTCGCTTGACTTGCTCGGCTGTCGTGGTCTCACCCACGGAGCAAGCGAAGTCATTCGAAAGCTAGGAGGGTGAGGTTTCGGCATAACTGTGGTGGCGTCCCGCGTTCCCGACTTGCACGCTCAGCAGCCGCGAATCGTGCACCCCGCTCTTTTACTAGGAGTCAGAATAGTCGTGTGGATTAGAGCGAAAAAAGAGGACGTGAGGGTTCGAGGAAACGTGAAGGAGACAGAAATGTCGCAGATCATCAACTGTGTTGTATGTTTCAGCAAATGTGCACAGGTGAAAGAGAGAGAAAGGTCAAGTGAAAGGCGGGGAAGTTAATCAGAAGAAAATTTTCTATTTGCTATCCTGCATCGGGGAAGGGGAAAGGGGATAGGGAATAGAAATACAGGTGAAAATTGGATCGACACCAAACGAGAGTCCAAGTATTTCTTTAAAACGAAATCTTTCTTTCAAGGTAAAGTCTTATCCACAGCAACAAGCTCGTAATGCACGCCATACTGGGGGACTCTGGAATTATTTTTAAGTTTCGTACGCTTCTTTAACGTGCAGCCAATGTTTACGTAAGTGACGGGGGGGGGGGGGGAAGGGGTCGATATTTCGACTTTAGCGAAGTGCTGCAGCCATGACCGAACTGAGCCCGTGCCCTTCTCCTCAGCACCGTGACGTCGTAGTATGCAGGGCAGAGTGGCGGATAATAATTTGTCTCAGGAACGTTGCCAAGGCAATGAAAGATGAAGCGTTGCGGACCCTACCACCGGCTTGTCTCCTTTCTAAGTTCACAGAACTGGCTAACCTCCCTGTCCTTCTCCCTTCAATCCTCCTCCTCCTTCTAACGGAAAGGAAAGTTACTCATATTGCTATGGCGCAGCCCATTTTGAGCGCGAAGTTAAAGACAAAAGGGAAGAAGGAAATGAGAGGCAACAGGGTGAGCGCTAAACGCATGTAGTAATACGACATACTAATGCACAACTTCACCAATTCGCAGGACGTTTCGAAAGTACTCATGTTTATGGTCTCAAGGGGGTAGGATAACCCATCGTAAATTTGGGGTCATATTTCTCTCGCTAACGTGGTTATTTCCGTCCCCACGTGCAGGGTAGGGAAATAGGACAACGTCTAGTTTACCCCCATCCCCCTGCCTTTCCGGTGTCCACTCTCTCTTACACACACATAATCAATTATGATAAATGCATTCAAGCAGGTGAGTGGTAAATTAACTCTGCTGTTCTAACAGTGCGAAAGTAAGAGGAAGCGCACTGGAAAGCTCGCTTTATTTCAATCCAACATCACGATTATCGTTACTCCAGCGCTACGACTACACACGGCAGCACTTGGTTAGGAAATTGCGTGGTTTTCACAACAACAGTCGTCTCAAACGAGAATAAAAGTCCACGGACAGGATTCTGGACGGGGAAACGGGAAACGCCAACCAGCCGGGCGCCGTAGGCAATACGTATTCTATTCCCGCGTGTACACCCGGCATAATGCAGATGCCCGGCTGGAACTCGTGCATATGCATAGCGTGTGCGAGATGATGAGTGTGGCCGCGGGTGGACGCCGTTAATAGTCGTCGCAGTGCGCTATGGTAATGCGTGCGGTGGTAATGGTTAGAAGAGGAGAAAGGCACCTAAGTGGACGCGTGGACGTGGAAGGCAGCGAGCTGAGTGAAAGGGGAGCCGGAATCACGAAAATGTTTCAGGAAATTGTTCGGGAAAGCAGCGGAAAGAAACAGCAGCGATATGGAAAGAAGTGGAGTTTAGCGACGCGTGGGCCACGCAAGTTGGAGGTCTCGCCGCGGGGCGGCGGTTCTTGCGGGGAACTCATTTTCGCGCGAATGCGGTCGCCCGGACGCACGAAACGGAAACGGACGCTGCAAACTCAAGTTTCTTCCTTAACTTACGAAGCGGTGTATCGCTTTTTTCTCTTCATTTTTTTTTTCGTTCGTCGTACGTTTGTTTTGTTTTTGTTCTTTCGCCTGGGAACATTCGCTTATATTGGGGATCTACCGGGTCCAGCTATATAGCGTGCGCCATCCTGAATATAGGACGCGACGCGTGGTCGACACGCGACATATGTGTATACGTGTCCCCTTCTCTGGAACGCTCAGTTTTTAATTTTTGTTCACTCTCTTGAGATAGATATCAGAAACTTTAAATGATTTTATTTTAATAGCGAAGCATCTTAGCAGTTTGTTCACCCCCTACGAAAAATATCATCATCATCATCATCCTAAGACCCAAGTACGCACAACGGGAGAATACCTGGGAACGGGAATAGCCATGGCCGCTGCGAGAAGGCCCTGGAACGATGGAAGGTTTACGCCGATGACAACAGGCCCATGTCGTGTCGGTGGCTGCCCGGGGTTTAACACGAGAGCCTCTTTGCACTAGTAATAAACCGAGAAACAACCTAGCATCACTTATACCGAAGGCCTATAGGAACATTCCAGGGGCAATAGGTAAGTCTTCAGAATCGTCCAGTTTGTTTCGAGGCAGCTTAGTGAGAGCTTCGGCAACTTTCTCAACCAAAACTTAATTATTTACCAAATAATTAATAAGGAATTAACGGCCTCCTTTTAGATCACCTTGACCACGTGTTTTAATTTTCTGTCTGCGTATTAAAGAGTCTCTGCAACAACTTTTGAGCATGGTCAGAAAACCGTGACTGCCGATCGGTAGTAGAGGCTCCCGAGAACGAACACGCGAGCCATATATTTCTACTCTAATCTACAGTAAATTATGAAAACTCAGTTAAAACGTGCCTTCTCTTCTCTCGACAAATGGCGGAAGACGCTAAAAAATCCCTCGTAGAAGGCCTTCTATCAGCCATTGGCTGATTGAACACGGCGCGCTCGGTCGTTACAGGGATAACCGCGGCAGGCCGTGACTTGTCCACGCGTGTGCACGTGATCACACTGAAAAGGCGGCGTATTCGAAGAAGAAAAAAACAAAGCTCAAGGTCACGAGGTGCGCGTGACGTACTTTTTTTTTGCCCGTGCCATCCCTCCGTGCTTAGCTTCCAGCGCTTTCGTCTGGACGGCAGAAGAGAGAGCGCTATTGCAGCGGGCGACAATTATTCGTACCTCCGCTCCCACTGAACAGATTCTTCAAAAAAAAATTTTTTGCGGCGTTAAATTCGTGAGGCAATGAGCTCTTTTAGTGAATCCATTCCATGGTTGCTTAAAAATTTGTTTCAGGGCCCCTTCAAATTTGTAACTTCTTCCGGGGTTTCGCGTGTCAAAACCATGATATGATTACGAAACGTGACATATGGCATCTTCGGCTGGTGGCCCCGGTGGCGTTTTATGTGCACTAGTGCAGTGGCGCACGTTCGGCTGGGCCAGCCACGACACGAGTGCACGCCACGGCGTCACCGCGGAGGTCGACGGCGGAGCGTGGTGCAATCCCATCAGCCTGCGCGCGCTGGCAGACGAGGCGGTGACGTTCCATCATTGCAGGCGTAATTTACAGCTGGCGCTGCCGCAGAACACGGCTGGACGGCACGGGAAACGTGCGTGAGCTAACATCGTCCGACCGTACTCGCACAAGACTGGTTTTGCTGTCAAGATTCCACTGGACACCGAAGGCTATGCGAAAATTACCGTAACCCTCGTCGAGTTGGTACAGAATCGATGCAGCACAACCGCCTGGAGATCAGATGCGCACCCACTGGACACGTAGCGTCTCACAAGTGTCTCTCATTGTTTGATTTTCTGTTGTTTGCTATCTTATTACCAGTACAAACAGGACGCTGGAAATTGTCGTCTGCCCAATGACGTCTCTCGCATACAGCGCTGCAGTAGCCGATTCCAGTTTTGTGGTTCACACGTTCGGCTTTCCCGTAGCGAGGCGTGAAACTCGGGCGGTGTTTGAGGTAACTTCCTTTCCACCGTCACGGTGCCAGTGCACCTCAGCCGAAGATGCCAATAGTGGAGGGCTATGGATAGCTTCGGCCACCTGAGGTCCCCCAACGTGCATTCTACATGCCACAGTATGCGGCCCTTAAGCATTTCACCACTGTCAAAACGCGACCGCCTCAGCCGGTATCAAACCCGCGAATTACGGGTCAGCGCCCGAACAGCCTGACCACTAAGCCACCGCGGCGGCCACCTGCGCATGCCCCGCCGTGGTGGTCTAGTGGCTAAGGTACTCGGCTGCTGACCCGCAGGTCGCGGGATTGAATGCGGCGGCTGCATTTCCGATGGAGGCGGAAATGCTGTAGGCCCGTGTGCTCAGATTTGGGCGCACGTTAAAGAACCCCAGGTGGTCAAAATTTCCGGAGCCCTCCACTACGGCGTCTCTCATAATCATATGGTGGTTTTGGGACGTTAAACCCCACATATCAATCAATCCCCGGGGACCCGGTTCTGTTAGTGGTCACAACTTTGTGAATTCCTACTGATAAGGATAGCGTTGAATGTAGATACAGTCACTGCGAAGCCGACCTTGGGCAGCGAATTGGGAACGCGGGAGTAACACACACATGAAGCAGAGAGGAAGCACACAGCACGAGCGCTCATGCTGTGTGCCTCCTCTCTGCTTCGTGTGTGTTACTCGTGCGCTCCCAGTTGACTGAACAATTATGAATTACCAACTAGCTCACCTTTCCATCCTGCTCCGACCCTGGGCGTTTACTTGCTGGGGTACTTCCGTAGGCGCGCACACGAGCATGACAAGGGCGGGAGGGGGGGGGGGGTCTGCCCTCCTTTTCCTCTTGGTGTGCCCCATGCTAGTACTCAGTCGAACCTGTTTGGTCGTTGTTTAATTAGACACGCAGTGCTTTGGCGCCGAAAGCGGCCGAAGAAGCGCGATGTTTCAATCCAAGAACTGCTCGTTGTTTTCCAGCTTTGTTCCCGGAAACGCAAGCACCAGGCCATTATGGGAAGCACATGCATACTTTAACTTTCCATGCATTGTTAAGGATGATGTCTTTCGGACTTGAAAGAGGGGGGGGATGGGGCAGGAAGGAGGGGATGAGATTAAGCTTGCCCCCCCCCCCCCTAACCTCCTTCTTCTACGCCCCTAGATTTGCTCACTCAGCACCCGCCTATGGGCATTTGTGCTCGAAATGAATGGATGAGAGCGCGATGCCTGCTTGCCGCCGTCATTCGATAGCCTTTTTGATGAAGCAGAAAGCGAAATGCTGCAACTATTCTCGAGGGACTCACTAAGACAGCGGACCTAATCTAGTACGAAACAGGGGGAGAAAAAAATGCATTTAGCGTGCGACAAGCGCAAACTGAACACAGCAACCGTAGCGTCACGACAGCGTGATGGATTCGGCGTGTTGCTTCAGTTGGTATGAAATATTCAGTGCACTCTTTCATACTAGGCTGAGCATCTTGTTTGTGTTTGGGTATAGCATTTGTGTATCCTCACGCGAGTGTGCATTGACCCGCCACTGCGGCGCCCACTCCCGGCTTTCTCTTCCTTTTCTCGTTTGTATGCTTTTCTGGATAAATAAATGTCGGCACGTCTGTGTTATACTTTTGCGCTGACGCGTCCGCTACAGATGCGCCGACTCGCTTGAATATGTCCAGTTTCTCCGCATGTCGTCGGGACATCCATTATAAACAGGTTGTAATGGCGTGCGATGGAACAACAGGTGGTGTTGGAAGGCGGTGCTCATTGCGAGTGTCTTAAGCGTCTGGAACGAATAATTACTTTCTCAGTGATCAGCATATGTGGTTAAAGCAATCTACGCGTTTAGTTAGTCAGCAAGCGTGATTCATTGTGCATGCGTGCGGCAACAGGTGGGCGTAGACGTACATGTGCTGTCGGCTTGGGCTGACAGTCCATCAGTCCTCCTGAGGGGCGAAATAAAGCAGAGAAAGGTAAGGGTAAACGGACGACGATGACGACGATGATGACAACAACAACAACAACAACAACAACAACAACAACAACAACAACAACAACAACAACAACAACAACAACAACAACGACGACGACGACGACGACGACGACGACGACGACGACGACGACGATGACGATGACGACAACGACAACCTCGTCTACTCAGTGACTCACTGTGAACGCTCGTCGTGATTTTAGTGAGCTGTTTGTAATTAATTGACATTGTTGTACCTATTCATCACATCGTGTCTTTAATGAACATAAGTCACAGTCATGTAATAGCCGAACGCATTTAAAAATATAAATGCAGACTATGTCCACGGTAACTTGTGTGATCACCCTGTGTGTCTACTACCCTAGCCTTGGAGGTATTCATCATACGTTAGAGACTGTATGTGGACATAGTAGTAGATATAAATATTTCTTTATTTCCTTATTCTTTACTTCTTCTTTTTAGGCGTCAGTTGTTTTTCAACATTATTATCATGCAGATCAGATAGCCGGCCAATACGTATAGCCCCTGCCTTTCCACATTTTGCTCATATAAATCAACAAAAACAGCAAGAGCAGCGGCAACGCAATTTGTGGCTCTTACCGCAAATGACCGGGATTGCGGACGACTGCGAATTGCTTCGACTGCTTCTGCCGTGCGGCTTGTTTGCGCTGGTGATACACTGGCAGTCACTGAACAAACAAGTCCTCCTTGTTAAAAGAGATAATGTTGATTCCACCTCACGTGCGAAAATGTATATAGCGTTGGCAAACGAGCACGTATGTACACGTCAAACGAGGCGATGCGCGCACGCCATGTCGACTTCACAATCACGTCACTGCATGTTTGCGCTTGATCGACCACGTGTTGTTGCTCCTACTTTGAGGCGTTGAAGTATTACTCCGCTCGTTAGGCGTGCCATCTTACCGTGCTCTTTAATGGCGGCGCGTTATCAGCTGCAGTGATGTGCGCTTGCTTCGGTACTTTTGTTCGTTGTGATAGCATTTGGAGTTGCAAACAAGCGACACAGAGTAGAATAGAAAGTATCTCTAATTGGACTCGTTTGTTTGCGTTTCCAAATATCACAATGAATCTCTGCGTGCCCTCCTATGTACTCTCTTTGGTTCTTAGGTATAGTGCTGGGCGACGTTTTTATGCATCAATACAAAGTATTACGGTGTAAGTATTTCATTCACACTTTTTGTGTGCGATGTTTCTCAGACGCAGATAGTACTTTCCGTATACGGCAGTATAAAAAAAACACTTATATGGTCGATCGAAGGGAAAGCAAACAATAGTAGAAGTATTATTGCGATAACACAACTATACGTGAACGAGTTGTAATGTTTTTGTGGAAAACAACAGAACGCATACAAAGCACAGTGAATGAAGTACATGTTGTCTATTGTAGCCTGTCTTCCCATGTTTATTTTCATATTTAAATAAAAAAGAGAACACCATGATGATAATTTCCTTGATTGCGCTCACTCACATAGGGAGATGCGACATAAACGAGGTGGCAAGACGTTTAGGGTTAAAACTGATGAAGCTAAACAACACTAAAATTTAGATTGAAAATAAAAGAAATTATGTTAATATGTTAAACGAGCAAGTAGTCTGACTGTTAGATGTTATTTATGACAAAGATAATGACGTAGTTAGAACCCAATATCACGAAGAAATGAAAATAGACTTACATGGTAATCTTTTTGTTTCAATTATGTAATCGAACATATCAGAGCACGGATCCTCGTAATTGAAACTAAGGCGATGCCGCCAAAATATGATATAAAATCACTGTGACTATTATTCTATATTTTGAAGTGCAGCTACAAGACAGTGCTGGCCATGTCGTATTCTTTTCATGGTTCTTTCATCTTCAGCGCTCTAAATTATCTTCTTAAAGTATGGCGCCGTCGCTAATGTTCAGTTTAATGCGACAGACGTTCAGGAATTCAAGAGGTACACTGTTGCGAAGATTGTACACTGTCATTGACTAGTCTTTCACTGCAGCCGCGCTATTCTGTCTCGCTTAACTTTAGACAAGCTGGACCATGTATTTGTAAACCCGCACGCCAACTCTTGGAGACAAGAACAAGAGGGCATTGTTGGCAGTGCTAAAGCGGGGCAGCGCTAAGTGGGGCAGCGCTAAAGCGTCGGTGGCTGAGGTGCCCGTAGAACTCCACATGCTATTTAGTGTTATCGATAACACGTTAAAGAACCCCAGGTGGTCGAAATTTCCGGAGCCCTCCACTACGGCGTCTCTCATAATCATATGGTGGTTTTGGGACGTTAAACCCCACATATCAATCAATTAGTGTTATCGATAAGGTCATGTTGTCAAGAACACTGGTAATACCGTTTGAATTCGAGCTAAATGTGTCTTTAAAATTGTGTCTCATAAAAAATGAAAGAAGTTTACACTAGCCGTGGAAAATCCTTAAGAAACGGTGAAGCTGGTCAATCTTAGGCGCTTGACGTGGTCCTTTTGATTAGCGATAGGTCTTTTCTTGGCGCAGAGAGAGTAGAGTTGAAGCACAGCCTGTCACAGCCCGCGCAATATTGTCCCGAGTTCCGGTGCCATAGCCTAAAGTGCGAACGAGGCACCCCGGGAAGAAGCGCGGACCCTTCTACGCTCGTACTTGGCTTGCGCCAAGCAGGGCAAACTCGGCGCGTCGGCTGTGCGGGCTGTCTCCGTGGCTTGGCGATGGCTGCTCTTCGGTGCATGTGCTGTGAATATGCGAGGTTAAAGCCAGGTGGTGTGCAGCAGCCACTTGGTTATTCATAAACAACGGCGCGCATAGATTTTCGTGGACACGAGACGTTCTACTTCGAGCTTGAAGAGCGTTGCTCTTAAATTGTGCTTGAAAGTGTAGGATTGCACGGGTCCAATCGGCCACTGAATTGTACTTTCTCTTGGTGAGGAACTTCTATTTAATTCGCGCCTGTCTGATGTTGCCCTCAGCCAGCTAGACAGAGAAAAGTTGTTGAAATTGGCGTGCCGCTGCATTCGAAGTTTCGGCAGAAGACATTGTCATCTTCTTATAATGATTGGTGGCGTTTAGCGTCCCGGAAACCGCAATATTGTTATTAGACGCCATTGTGGAGGGACCCGGAAGTTTCGGCGAACGCCTGAGGTTCATCAGCGTGCACCTAAATTCAAGTACACGGGCCTCTGGCATTTTCGCCTCCATCGAAAATGCAGTCGCTGCGGCCGTGATTCGATCCCGCGACCTACGAGCTATAGCTGTGGACCACCATGACCACTAAACCGTTGCGACGTGTCTCTGACTTTCAGCCGTCTACGCACAGGCGTGCGCACGAGGGGGGTGGCAGGTTGGGCGCCCCTAGTCACCTAAGAGAGTGGGGGTTAAAAGTCTGTTCCATGCATTGACCTAATACAATAAAGGGTGCGCGCGCGCACGCACACACACACACACACACTCACTCGCACTCTCTCTCTTTCTCTCTCTCTCTCTCTGAAGGAGAACCGTGAGGACGCCTATGTGGCTATGCACACAAGTACGTTGCAAGCCCCCCCCCCCCCCCCCCCCCCCCCGTGACATTAAAAACTCAGGGCTAGAGAAGTACAACAGACTGCGAGGCTAGAGTGAAAGCCGGAGGTGCAGCAACTGGGGCATTCCACTAAAAAATTCACGTGGGATCGAAGCTGTTATTTTAAAATTCGCGCACATTTAAAGCTTCTTACTGTCAAGAAGGGTTTACTTCCCAAGACCGGCTCTTTCTACGGGAATCACGTCAGCTGATGAAAAGCAAAATCGTGCACTCGAAGAATCTCGTGGGGGCCGTGCGAACGCTGTATACTGCAACCCACTCTATTGCAGTGCTATCCCCGAGCCTTGCTGGAAGCAATAAACAGAACGGCCTCTATACATTTATTAGGCGGTCTCCGCTGCGTAGGCTCGATTCGAGCACAGCGGCGTCTTGAATAATGCGCGCACTGTAGTGAAGTCTATCTATAGGAGACGAAGTTAGCGAATATTCTCTCGTTTTAAACGACGGCGCGCGCTGAGAAGTATATTGCGCAATAACTCATAGTGTCTGAGAGGTGCGTGGGTTTTACGACCTTTGTCCGGCGTTATCTCCAATGCTCAGCGTTCTAAGTATAACCTTGACTAATCAGGCGCGAGTTTAGTGCACGAGGCAGAAACCCATACATATTGCATCGCGCCTAGTCGACTCTCGTTGGGATGTTTTAAATAGGTTTTCAGTCGAGTGGGTTGGTACTTCTAAAAAGAATTAATAGATTAAAACAAGTGGGAAACTGAATGTGAAAGTAGTTCAAACAAAAGACGCGAGAGCAGGTGTGGGAGTGCACCTATGCGGTACGTTGCACAATTTTTCGAGCTCAGTTTTGTTTTTACTAGCTTCCAGGAATAATGGCATATAGTTTACGTTTATACTCAAGAGGCTGCATGCTTTTACTTTTTTTAATTAATCAAACTCCTTCACGGCCCCTCCTGCTTTCGTCGTCGTATTCCCACGATATCTCCCGCCAAGTACTCGTACACAAGTCTTTTATTTTATAATTTCTGTTGTGAGTGATGAATTTAATTTTAGCCCTAATAGAAGTTCTTGCTGAAACATGCGGTATTCAGAGAACAGCGAATATGATTATCCCTTTTTTTTTCTTTACCCACGTCGAAACATGCTCAGGCTTCTCCTGACGCATAATTAATCTTCACTCACGTTGCTTTTTGGTTGCAGAATATTGTTTTGCATACCAACCAAGTTCATTATTCATTTCTTTGCACGGATTTAAGTGCTGGAGCGTAACAAAAGGGCATAGAAGATTAGGAAATGGGACAGAAAAAAAACAGAGCTGGAAGTGACCGTGTCCTAACGTTGTATTAATTGTTAATACACCATAATGGGTTCATACTCACTTGTCCAAGCTTCAACTCTTTCAATGTATTGCGTGTGGGAGGTGGCAAAATTTAAACTCGTTCAGTTGCTAAATTGACTTGAAAGCTACCTATCGAATATTTTGAGAAAGCCATTGGCATTTCAATGTGAATTTGATCGACGGTTTAAGAAAGTATTATTAAAAAAATAAGTGGTAAACGTAACCATATTTAGCGCATTCAGGTGTCGTCTTTCTTACGTGCTTGTTTGCTGGCGCTGGATATGTTTTCGAGTTCCGTTTACTAAAACGCTCCCCAAAAATGGCAATGCTAAAATTCATAATTTACAAGAAAGTTTCCAAGAATAAATTGTGAGATGCTATTTTGAACAGGTGTGCGCTACTGCAAATGGAGGTGAAGTTGAAAAAGAACTGTGCCTTTACACCTCATAGGAAGAGGGAAAATGAAAAAAAAATTTATTTGATTGTTTAACCCAATGAAAATGTTTGTCATCACATACAAGGAACACGTTGACGTCTTGGACACTTTGAATATGTAAAAAAAACTTGAAAATGTCAGGACTGTGCCAGTAAAGTGTGCACTCTGATCCGCTAGGTTCTCGTTACACGTAACGCACATTATATTTTTCATAACTGCAGCTGGAATCAAACCCAAGCACTCTGGGTGCCAATGAAGCATTTTACCACAGACCCACGCCAGGTCTCGGAACTACTTTTAAAATATACGCTAATCTTCGTGAAACGTCAACCTGTTAATCTTGCAGTGTGTACCGCTGTTCAATAATCCTCAGCTGTGAACTGGAAACAGCAAATTGCAATGAAAACCGCTGTTCGACCTGTTTCCGAGAAGACTCAGCAGCACGAGACAATCACTTAAGGCGTGAAACCATGCTCGTTTTTTTCTTTGAATTAAAGACATAACTTTGATTTAAAAAAATTTCTATTCATAAAAACAAGATGGCCGCCATAGAAAAGTGTGCGTCCCTCTTTGCGGTTTTTTCTCTGTTCATGTCAATGAACAACAGTGCCACAAAAGTGTAAGGACGTTATTATTCAGTAAGCGCCTCACGACGCAAGTTATAGAAGCATCTAAAGAAGGGGCATGCCGTATTCATTTGAATGTAGGACAACACTTGCTGTCGTTCGCGAGGCGTTGACATGGCGCTGCAGTTGTGGCTTTTCTTGACAGCTCTCCAGATGTTAGCTTTGCGGTCACGTTCAGTGCGCGGGTGCTATAATCGATGAACGACCTGCAATATACACGACAAGAGCTTCCTATTCAGGCTAGACACCGCCCGAAGTCCTTTATATAAGGCTCTTTCTGCCTGCAATTCTTGCATCAACGAGCTTTATATTTCACTGACCCGTTATCGACCGCAACTAGCTGTGCTCGAGCAACGCAATTGTTGCGCACGACCGCCGTTTCTGCGTCGGACAGTTGTCGCAACACAAGCGTTATAGCCGGGAGTCTCCCTTGTTTAGCGCCACGTGCGTCGCGGATTGGCCGACTTTCTCACCGAGGCGGGGAGGGAGACTCGCGCGAATAGAAGCCCCGAGATCGTGATCGCCCTCTCCACTCACGACCTGCAACCCGTAAGCTCCTTACGTTTCAAAACAGTCCGAGTCAGTGGATGACGTCAGAGGCCTGGCTGTATCGGTACCGTTCCGCTTGATTTCGTGTTCAGCCTGGGCAGCGCAATCGAGGAAACTGTCGTGGTGTGGACTAATGGGGAACAGAGAAGGGGAGGAGTGAGGCACTTGGGAAATGTCAGACCCGGCGAATAGCGTCGTCTAAACTGACCGCAGGACTGCCTTATGCAGCCCATTGCGGCAATAACAGTTTGCACAATCGAGTCAAGCGTGGAAAAACTTTTCTGGACTGCGCCGCGAAGCGCGGCGCTGAATGTGCAAACACTCTTTGCTTCACTCCTTTTATGGGGAGTGCAAGTATCCTAACGTACTTTCCTTTTTAAAATTTATTCATATATAAAAATATGCGCAGGTAGATTGTGTGAGAGCCAGCTATCTCATCATCATGACAGTAGTATTCAATCAATCAATCAATCAATCAATCAATCAATAAATCAATCAATGTTTCTTTATTACCATCAGATATGTACATTGTGAGTAAGTATGCAGGAGGAGGTCCCAAGGTAGTAAACCGCAGGCGGGACCACCCATGTTAATACAATGAAAAAGCTAAAATATGAATAACGAAAGAGCAAGTCACAGAAAATTTCGAACTTTTTTTTAAATATTGAAGAAATACACAAAGACAATGAAAATTAAGAAGAGTGAAATAATAATCAAATTAAGGATAATCAGAAGTACATGCACAATATGTGACGTATAACCTACGAGCACAAGCTAAGGTTATAGTCCCGTAAATACAGCGAATAGATTCCGTATTTTTTCTCTTGCGTGCGCGCGCGTGTGTGTATGCATGTGTGTATGCGCTTTACTAAGACGGCAGCATTGTTTTGTCTGCTATTGATGTTTACTCTCGGCTGGAGACATAGCGAATCTTTGAGCGCTCAGGCCGAGCACTGTGTGCAAATACAGCGTTCGCTTAGCCGGTTGAATCAAAGCACTGGTTATTTATGCGTGATTGTTTTATGTCCTAATTTGCCCCACAAAATGATACTAAGGAGTCGGTGGTGCCTGTGGTCTGACAAACAACGTGTCATTTCGAAGGAAGGAAGGAAGGAAGGAAGGAAGAAAGGAAGAAAGGAAGAAAGGAAGAAAGGAAGGAAGGGAGGGAGGGAGGGAGGGAGGGAGGGAGGGAGGGAGGGAGGGAGGGAAGGACTGTCTGTCTGTCTGTCTGTCTGTCTGTCTGTCTGTCTGTCTGTCCATTTAGTGAACACTGCAAGTACCACCATCTCGCATCTTTTCATCATATATTTATCATTTACCAGTACCGCCATCAAGTGGACGTTGCAAGAACTAAACTATAGGTGGCTACCTACTTCATACATCGACGACGCACGACCCACGGCTTAAGGAGCCTCGCCCGTAATATAGTTTTTCCATTCCATTCTATTCCTCCCGAAAAACGCAATGCACTTACTTTGTGTGCCCCTGTAAAGCGTGCTCTGCTGTAAGACTACCCAGCTTGAGGAGAAGACGTGCGTCATACAATTGTTTTCTGGTATGTTGACGCGTCATTAAGCCACGAATGTCTACTAATGTGCCTGGGCATAAGATAAGCTTACTTGACTGGGGATATTTGGTAATTAGTAGAAAAGGGGCTGGTTATGAAGGGAGAGAGCCTCATGTTAAAAGTAATACAAGGCAGCGCTGCGCATCCATTGAGAGTTATCACTTTATCAGTTTTCTTAGAATTTCTTATTGGGCGAGTGTGTATGACATTGTAAAAAAGTGCTGTAAAATGAAATCTGGTCGGTTCCACGATATAAACACTGTACAAACTGCGAAGCAGAGCTGAGGACTTGCCTGCCTCTTTTGGCGCTTGCTTGACTTGTGTTCGTTTGAACCGAAGCTGCAGCTTCGCCTGTGTCCGTTGAAGCTCAGTTTGCGTCTCAGTCTTCCGAAGATGAAGATGATCTCGCATCCGCCAGCATTTTCGTTCCGCTTCTATCTTCCGTAGATCTGCAACTCTCGGCGCTGGCGTTTCTCTATCACTTCGCTGGCTTGCACAGACTAATTAGCCCTTCGGTGAAGCTGGCGTCTGTGGACAAGCGCTCGCTAGCGCTCCAGACGTGCAGCCTGCTCGGTATCCATTGCGTAGAAAGAAACCTTCCTTTGTCACGTAGTGGAGCCCTCTCATGACTTACTTTGTTATTCGCTTGACCTGTGGCGTCTTTTCTTGACTTATTATGGTGCCTTAAGCGTGATGTCATGTAATCACGTGAGACAACGTTCAGGATCCTTAAAGCACTGCGCACTAAATATGAAGACGCAAGAGGCGAAAGCAATAACAGAAGTCCTGCTGAACTTTTTTATGTTTAGCTTTAGGTACGAAGCATCTTCTGCGCTCAGGCTGCCGGCGACTCCAGTCGTGGCCCGTCACAGTAAAAAGCAAGTGTCACATGGAACGGAGCGTTCGCTCAGGAAAAACTGTTTGTGGGAACGTTGTTTGCAGCCACCGACGTGACGTGTCCCTATGGTAAACACCCAGGTATCACGTAGTCGCGCTGGTTGTTTGAGTATAATGTCTTCAATAGACGCCGTCCCAGGTACGCGGTCGCTACGACCGGGAATCAAACGCGCATTCTCTGCCTGATAATAAGGGCACGACAGATGTACAGTGTAAATTTTTGCGATAAAATTTATTTGTTCGTGCGTGCTTCTGTTGTCTCCCTCGTCTGCAGTATCATGCGGTGTCATGCGGTAACATGCGGTTTAAAATAATCGCGAAAACATTTACGGCTAAAAAAATTGCGTTTCCATGTCCCCCCCTCCCCGAAAAAAAGTCACAATAGCGGACCTATCTGCTGCCATCGCGTGCGAGAAAGTCACGTGAGGAGGTGCCTCACGGCCATTAATAGAGTGGCACGGCACTGTAGGCTGTGGTGCTGCAGACAGTGGTGTTGTTGGAAAAATAGGGCGAACCGCGAAAATGCGCGGTGTAGTTTATATATCCGTTTGAAACAGAAGGTGCCTCTTACATTCTTCGCGTGCGTGGAAATTTCACGACGTTGATTTAATTTTTTTTCGACGATCGTTCTTTGACAGCGAGCTTCGCGAAGCAGTATCACCTCACGCGTGCTCTTGTTTACGTACCTCAAACCCATTTCGAAAGAAAGAAGAATATGCAAATGTTCCGTCCGCGTGTGCATCTGAAAAAGCGCGCCTGACTTTGTCCTATATTTCGCCCCCCCCCCTCATGCTGGCGTCCCAAATTTTTGTCTCTTCCGTAAAAACAGCTGGCTACGTGGTGTTATCTAAAAGCAGGAAATTTTATTCTTGTTGCTATTTTTTTATTCAGAAGCCACGCTAGCGGAAGCAGGGGGAGGGGAAGTGGTGAGATAGTAATATGTGGTATACTTCCTTGAAAAGCTATAAAAAAGCAAATAGGTGAACTGGAGAAGATGAGATCTTCGCTCACGCGAAGATTGGAAAACCAGAGTTAGAAGAGAAGAGTGGCTTGCGGCAGAATTGCGAAAGCTAGGCCAGCTTAGGCCGGAGACAATATGGAAAAAGTAGCTAAGAACGATTCAATCCCAGCTCGGTAGTTGGGTGCAATGGCATTTCTAGGGGATGTCGTTTGCAGTTTTGCAGCGCGTTGGGCAGGTGCAGCGCGCGCGCACGCACGCATGCACGCACGCTCGCACACACACACACACACACACACACACACACACACACACACACACACACACACACACACACACACACACACACACACACACACACACACACACACACACACACACACACACACACGCACACACACACACACACACACACACACACACACACGCACACACACAAACGCGCGCGCGCGCGTTTGTGTGTACGTGCGTTTATAACATATCATGGCTGAACACTCGCGCGCCGAAGGAAGAATACATATTGTGTTGAGTAGGTAAGTTTTTTATATTTTTATTTATATTTGGCGGAACATAAGAAGGTAGACTACGTTAGAGCCGGCTACCCCAACGTCATAACAGTAATGTACAATATAAACACACAAAAATCAAAGTTAAGAATAAAATAAAAAAAACTACTCAAGGGCAATATGTAGAATACTATTTACATTATAGGGCATATAATGCATGAATGAGCACGGTATGTAGGGTCATAACCCAGTTCATATATCGGGATCACATTGAGGATAGAGTCCGTACAGATAGCGGCAAGGTATAATATGAACTAAAGACAGTTCATTAGATTTGTGTCCACTAAAAAATCGTGTAGGGCGCTCACTGCGCGCCTTTGATTATCCGAATGCGGCCACGGTCCAAGTATTTTTCTAATCGTGAATGGTTGTCTGTCAAGTCGGTTTAAGCGATCCCTCATTTCAGCGCGGTCTTGATCGTATTGCGGACATTATAAAAGAATATGATCCTCTGACGCATCGACATGATCGCAGTGGTCGCAGTGTGGGGACGTTCTTTTTATGCGTTATAAAAAGTGAGGTGTGTATGAAACACCTAATCGTAGACGGTGCAATAGCGTGTTAACTGGTCTATCGATCTTTGGGCCATTTGACACGTTCGAGTAACTGCTCTGGGAGTCATGATCGGTATAGTTATATGCAGCATCGCTGTAAAAGCTACGTGGGCGTTTCCCGTCTACCTTCGCGGTTGTAGATGGGCTGACTGATCCCGTATCTGCATTATAGGGTCGCCTTACAGCGACAGGCACTTGTTACTCTCGCATGATAGTCTGCGGATTCTCCGAGTCACTCCTGTCAAAGAGGCGTGCGTTCGCACGCTAGCGCGAGAGTTTGCCGAAGCTTGCGCAACAACCTTCGACGTTTGTAAGACTCAACAGGACTCGCTTCGTGGAAGAGGAGAGGGTCCCTATTTTCCGAATTTCCATTGGTTTCGTGTAACCGCCATAGCCTCTTAGTTACTCGAACTCAGGCCGTTGACCGTGTGGTTGGTATCCCCACAGAAGACATCTATGCTCATTCGGCGGCGGTTTATATAAATAAGGTGCCAAGACGCCATTCGTTGGGCGATGTTGAACGTCTCGCGAGGCTGTATCACCTCACGCGCGCTCCTGCTTGCGTACCTGAAGCCCATTTCGAAAGGAGGAAGGATATGCAAATGTGCGGTACGCGTGTGCACCTGTAAAAGCGCCCTTGACCTGAATAGTTAGAAAATTGGTACCACGATGCGGGCACACCCTTGTAATACGGGGGACGGCAATACTATCTTGGTGAGCATATAAAGTTCATGCTCAAAAGTCACGACGTGCAAACACGGACACGAGACACCACAAACGCCGACTAGCAACAGGAAAGGCACACAACAGCGGTAAAAAAAGAAGGCGCGAGAACCGTGTCTTTCTTCTTTACCGCCATTTGTATGTCCGAACACTGGTGTATTCTTTTGCGTTAAGTTTTGTCACTCTGCGGGCGTAGATTACAGGGGCCACGTAGAAAATCCACGTGGTTGCCTTCACTTACTTCATCTGGCCAGACAACGGTCAGTGCTTGCCAAGTTGTGGACACTCCAGAAGACGTTTACTCATTTGTAACTTCGTATTTTTAGCGTCCTATACATGCACATCACTTACACGTTCTCGTCTAGGCATCTTTATTTTTTTCGTGATTTGCAGACGTTCTGTTGGCACGTTCCGACCTTGTTGTAAACTTTCAAGTTAATATTTATGGTCTCATTCTATCTTTTATAATGTTTTTGTCTTAGTTCTTGTGCTTGTTTCTAATGTCCATGACTACGGCATAACCAGTTCATTTGCGAGACTAAACTTGTAAGTGTGAAGAAAGGAGAAAAATAAAACGTGGTGACTCAATTTTAACTTCGTCAATTCACTGACATTTGGAATGCTGCTTAGTTACATACTCTTCCAAAAAAAAGGCAGATGCTAAGGGCAAGGTGGAAGCTTGAAGAAATAAAAAAACCGTGAATGGTGTGGCGGGGAATGACTCTGGAGCTGACGTTTCGACAAACGCACATGCCTTCTTGAAGGCTGCACCTCAAACATGGATCCCAGTGACAATTCGTGTTGAGGATTTTTTCCCCTCGTCTCCTCAAAGTAACGCAGTAATGGCTGTCCTCACACTACTCTGAGAGTTTTGAAACTCGGTAGCTTACTTAGCTCGTAAATTACATCGTGTCAGTAGTCGGCTTGTAGACACGGCGCTGCGCCCTCTTCCTAGGGAGAGAGAGGTCGCGCAGATTTGTTTAGCCGTCTGCCCTCTCCCCTCTATGAAGAGGGCGCGGCGCCAATATTATACGCCACACGCTGGCGCGTTTTAGCGCGTATGTGTGGTCAGACCTTAATCGCGCCTATAGCAGGTGTAAGCGTCACCTTTGCGTCTCACGGAACATAACTGTGAAAACAGCCGGCACAATCAATGAATGTGGCACTTATTGTTAACGCAGCAGCGTCCACGCCTTGCGATATACCAATCTCACCCAATGGTCGGTACCTTATTGCCGGTCGTCTCTTTAACTGCGCTTCTCCAGTAGGAACTTGCTCGCATTTCAGGTACGGGATGACCTCCGACCTTTTTAACGGCTTCGGCGGTTCTCTTTCACTTTGCGTCGTGTCGAGCACCAGATGCGTCACACACGGTATAGACAAAGCGTGCCGTGTTTGCTCTCAGTTCGAACAATCGATCTCGTTGGAGGCGTGTGTCGGTGCGTGGGACGCGTCAGGTAGAATGCTCTGCCACGATGCTACCGACTGATGGAATTTCCTGCGCGCACCGAAGTCTGTAGTGTTTGTTCTTTTGTCTCCCTGCATGCTGGTAATTTGCGCCCCATTATAGAGTTCCCTGTTTATTACCGTATACGTCCTCAAGCTCCCATTCACTTCCTGATTGGTGCCGGTTTTCCCATAGACATGTCATACCGTATCTCTTCTCATCCACGCGAGAAAGTCTTCGCGTGGATGAGATCTCACTTATCTAGTTGCGAATTATAACTTTTCTAACGACACCACAATTATATTTGAATGACAAACGACGTCATGACAACTGTAGCATTCGTGTCACTTTTGTTATTTGCTGTGTTCTCGCGTAGTTTGACCCGGTTCTCGCAACCGCGTAGTTATCGACCGCGTGCGCGTGGGTGTGACTCGTTTGAGAATGTCGCTGAATGTCATTTGCCGATACCTGGGATGACCTTTCCAGGCGTTGCCCTTCAAGATCAGCTACATGGTTTGGGGCGTGTGGCGAACAGAATAACCTTTATAGGTTGAGCGATTAGCACAGTTTGACCGATACATTTGGCATTCTCGCTGGCACAGTGGTTGGCACGATCTACAATACGCGTGTCGCTTTTGTTGATGACTATATTGCGAGATGTCAATGCTTTTGACTTCGCCCGCATTCACGTATTCTATCTGTGCTCGCTCGTGCTTATTGGGTTGTAGGCATAAGCTGTGCTCGAAGCAGAGTTAAAATTTTGCGAAGTGCTGCCGTGTTGTACCGCTTGCTTCGTTACTCCCGAGGGCATTGTGGTGGAGCCAGCTATTGTAAATTACCAGCTATAACTGTCAGTTCAAGCGCACGAATGAACAGAAAGGAAGAGAGGACAAGCGCTTTCTCGCAACTAAACTGTTTATTATCAATTGCCTGTATATATATTCTGCCCTTTCTAATAAACAGTTTAGTTGCGAGAAAGCGCTTGTCCTCTCTTCCTTTCTGTTTATTCGTGCGCTTGAACTGGCAGTTATACCATGCATATCCAACTAGCCCAACTTTCGATTCTGTTGAAGTTACCAGCTGCTTGTTTGAAAATTACCAGCTGCTTGTAGTGCAATATTAGTTGACTCGCTTGCCATCGAGAACAACTACAGAATTGGTGGCGTTTTGTGGCTGTATTAGAAAATTGTTGCAAGGCCCTTTTAAACTAGAATGCTAACATATTTATCGTTGCCCTGCCGCGGTGGTCTAATAGTTAAGGTACTCGGCTGTTGACTCGCAGGTCGCGGAATCCAATCCCGACTGAGGCGGCTGCATTTCTGATGGAGGCGGAAATGTTGTAGGCCCGTGTGCTCAGATTCGGGTGCACTTTAAAGAACCCCAGGTGGTCGAAATTTCCGGAGCCCTCCACTACGGCGTCTCTCATAATCATATGGTAGTTTTGGGACGTTAAACTTCACATATCAATCAATCAATCATCAATCAAAACATATTTATCGTTAGACCTTGGTAGGTCCATGGTAGATCAAAGGTTACGGCGCGCGCTGCTTACCTGAAATTCGCTGGTTCGATGCCAGTCTTGGCGATCGCACCTATAAGGAAGTGCAATTGTTGGAGTCCACGCATTGTGTGATGTCAGCGCGCGCTAAAAGAACACCAGATGGTCAAAATTTCCGGAGCCCTTCACTGCGGCATCCTTCCTAATTATATTGTTGTTTTGAAACGTAAATGCCAGATAACTTATCATTAAATCTTGGGAGGAGTTATCAACATGTTTTTTTTTCTATTTGACGTCCCGAAAGCACGACATCACACGAGAGCCGTCGTACTGTAGGGCTCTTGAAATTTAGACCACCCGGAGTTCTTAAACGTGCACCTCAATCTAAGCAATCGGCCCTCTAGTCTTCTATTTCCTTTCAAATGCGACTGCCGTGGGTAGGAGTCGAACCAACAACCTGCGGGTGAGCAGCGGGACGCTGCAAATATCGAGCTGCTCGTCGATCTTCGTGTGATATTTCATCCGCCATCGCATTCATTGCTTCGCCCTTGCTGCGAAACTGCGACCTTTTCATTTGACAAGCTTGGTTGTCATTGGCTAGAGTGATTTCGGGCTAAGACAGGAAGTGCAAATCGCCAGAACAACATGGCACTATGAAGGGAAAACAGGTCATCCGGTTTTCAGTCTTTTTTGTTTTCTCGCTCGTTTTAACTGTCGCTCTGTCTTTCGGGTCGAACGAGCCGCCATGGAAGGACATTCCGTTGCGGCGGCCGTGCATGCAAACTGTCTGTCGCCTTCGCTGATGGCTGGTCCCATTTCCGGCGCCCGGCCTGTCCTGTCACCACATTTCCTGGGTTTAACGCGGACACACGCGTGGCATGAAAATGCAAAAAAAAAAGAGAAAAGCATGACTACAGTGAATTGAACGAAGAATAAGAAAAAGAATATCGGGTTTCACTGGGTTGGTGTGCGGAATGGGTACACGGGTGATGTAAAAGTGTAGTGGACCATAAAGCGTCCGTTAGAAAAACAACTACCCAAGCCAGGACAGCGGTAGTTGATGCACAGTACAAAAAATACAAATGCGGCTTCCTGATGTAGCATTTTTGATGGAAACAGGGAAACTGACCTTAGCATACTATTCAGGCCACACACACACACACACACACACACACACACACACACACACACACACACACACACACACACACACACACACACACACACACACACACACACACACACACACACACACACGCACGCACAAACACACACACACACACACACACACACACTTACCCGCGCGTACGCACACTCGCACACAAACACAAACACACGCACACACTCTGACTGACTGACTTGACTTGACTGACTGACTTGACTGATCGACTGACTGACTGACTGACTCACTCACTCACTCACTTACTCACTCGCTCACTTACTCACTTTGATGTTTAAGCGTTCGCTTTCCACGAGAGCATCAGCTTATTTTTTTCTTGGCGTTCGTGCGTAAATATGAATGAAATGTAACGCTTTGTTCAATATCGAAACGCCCTCACAAAAGTTCACCATCACTAATTATGGTGACTCATGTGTTTCGGAATTTACAAATCAGCCTGCCATGTAGTGCGATAAGTGTTTTTTTTCTTTGAAAGAGCTTTGAGAGAATTGTCAAAGTCCGCCCATGGTCGTCTGCCCTTTATTGATTTCTAAGAGGCACCTCGATCTTGTCGGCGTTGCACTGACAGGAGAACGGGCACCGTCAGAGCTGTCTACTTGATTGGGAACAGTTTTCCAATTAACGAGAAGCTGGTGAAAAAAAAGCAATAAAAAACTGTTTTACCTCTTTCCGATTCCCTTTTATGGTTGCTTGTTTAAGTAATTTTTTCTTATTTCAATGAAGGATCGCATGTGTTGTAGCCCTGAGATTGTATGAAGATGTGCAGGCGGTGAAGAAGTGCTTCCGATTAGTGCCGTGCTCTGTAAGCTGGTTTCCAATATTGATCCCGCCTTCTTTCTGATTGGTTCGAAACAAAGGCAAATCCAGAGATACCCACGCATGTCACTTTTTGTAATTCTTCGGTTAAATGATCTGCTTCTCTCACTATATAAAAATGGAGGCAAAAAGATACTTCGGCCACAAGGAAGGAGTGAATTCGCGCTTGTTTGCCTTTCATGTCCAAAGTCAGCTTTTAGGACAAGTATCGGTCGCAGCTTTTGAAAAATAAAGATAACCTCTCATTTGTGTTACATACATACATACATACATACATACATACATACATACATACATACATACATACATACATACATACATACATACATACATACATACATACATACATACATACATACATACATACATACATACATACATACATACATACATACATACATACATACATACATGCATGCATGCATGCATGCATGCATACATGCATACATGCATGCATGCATGCATGCATGCATGCATACATACATACATACATGCATACATGCATGCACACATACACACACATACATACATACATACATACATACATACATACATACATACATACATACATACATACATACATACATACATACATACATACATACATACATACATACATACATACATACATACATACATACATACATACATACATACATACATACATACATACATACATACATACATACATACATACAACGTACGTACGTAGCGCTGAGAGCTCTGCACCGTTGCTTTCGTGAGATCGGCCGCTGCAAGTTTGTACTCCCCCCCGCCCGGCCCCACATCCTTTCAGTCATCGCATGCTTCAGAAAGCTGCGTGCACGTACGTCGAAGGCTGGACACGCTAGATGCCCATAAACCGTACCGTCGTGTTGGCTTGTGTTTCGACTTTTGCTGGCACTGCTGTCGGCGCCCTATTCATTCTACAGCAGATAATTATTTTATCGCCATTCGCTCGTGCCGCAAGGGTCGTGCTCCTGCTGGAGCGCGCGTATGAATTTTTCATTGCTGCTTCTCCTAACGCTTCATGCAGTGACTGTGCTTGTAGCTCTTTCGTGCGTTGAATGGTTGAGATATTAGGCAACTTCACTTTATTTAATGGTGCGTTCGCGGCAGTTCTGCGGACTCAGGCCGCCCGCCGTTTCCGATGGCAGCCCGGGTCTGTAGAGCTGCTGTGGACGTCCTACTAAATCTGCCAGTTATCTTCCTTTACTACCACCCCGTTTCCTTTGTATGCTGTGGCGCTTTGTCATGCTGACGTGGGTAATGGTCTCAATCGTGCATTTCAGCACCCTGCGAGAATCACCATTCGGCCGTCTGCTTTACATATGGCTGTGAAGGTGCACCATATACCACGTTGCGCATATGCTTACACAACGCTGTGTGCGAGTACATATAGCTGGATTATAACAGTCTGCCACCGCGCGTAATCGTGTTGCCGTTGCGTTTTTGAACTTGGTGATGTTTCTCACTATGAGATAACTGCTTCATACATCACGAATGCATTTTGTGTACGCAGATCTACCAAGGCTACCGTTTTGCATTTCGCGCATTTTTTTCGCTTCTAGTAATGTACGTTCGTCTCGGTCACTAGCGCGAGTGATGATGTGTGATTGTGGGTAACAGAAGCGTCCAGCTTTGCAGTATTGCTGTTTAATGGCTTCTGATTTTCGACACCCTGGTCGTAACAACTACGCAATTTCTGTGGACGTTAGCACATCAGCCTTAGAGGTGCCATTTGATGCGAGTAATTCTGGATGTTCAAACTTTTTGTGACGCTTCTTGCAATGTACGAAACACCCAGCTTACTCTGTAAAAAAAAAAAAAGCTCCATCGCGTAAAGAATGAAGAATTTGTATTTTTAGTGGTAAAACCTACCCCGCTTCGTCTCGTACAACAACGTACAACGGGAATCCCGAACGCATCTTAGCATCAGATCGTATATTGTTCGTTATAACGGGAGTTTATGCCTAGAAAGAAAGGGTCGCCTTCGCTGGCGCGCAACGTACTGCGTAACGGACGGAGGAGATGATCGAAAAATAACCGAGCTTTTTTCGCAGACTCGGCTCTAATCTCTATTTCATGATGCAACAAGCACCGCACGGCCGAGCCTGGTCGATTGAGTCGAAAATCACGACACACTCTTGGTCTAAGAGTAGTAGCTGCGTGTATATTTGCCAGTACAAGCGTCCGCTAGGAAGAATCAGCGAAAAATTCGATATCACTATGCAGTGGTGTATCTAGAGGATGGAGCGGGCCCATGCCCCCCCCCCCCTTTTCGCCTTTATTTTTGCTTTTTGGCATACAGCCACAAAATGACATTCGACTACATCTGTTCCCTCTCCCCCCTTTTCACTGCAGATCAAGGTGGTGCCCCCCCCCCTCCGTAAAAAGTTTCTGACTGCGCTCCTGTCACTATGTTAACAATTTTCGATACGGGCCTTCTACGAGAATAGTGTACGCGTAGAACTCCGCCATCGCAGCTGGTTTATCGGCCAACATTCAAGACTAGGTTCAAGCTTCAATCAATCAATCAATCAATCAATCAATCAATCAATCAATCAATCAATCAATCAATCAATCAATCAATCAATCAATAAAAGTGCAGACAGTTGCTGTAAGAACCACCCGACGACGAAGCCTTTAGCGGGTGAGTGTATGTGAATGACTATTGAGATCAATTCGCCTCTATAGATTCACGATCAATTTCAGATCAAGCGGCCACAAACGAGATTAATTCGTCATTAGACTTCCTGCCTGTACCGGCAGTTGACACAAATGTCTGCAGCGAGTGCCGTCAGCTTGTTGCCTGCTTTCATATGTAGGGAACAAGCACCGCCGAAGTACAGGCGGGAGGAGATCTGCGAGGCGCTGGTGCCTTCTATTGCGCTGCGCAAGAGTCGACCGCATGTGCAGGAGGCATCATTGACAATAATAAGTAATTATTGTGATAAGTTCTTAGAATCCTAGATATTGATGTTAATTATGTTATTTTAGACATTCTCGAATCATTTCTACCCGAATTCGAGGATTGTTATCCGTGCTTTTAGGCCTGCAGTGAGCGCTTGATTGTGAGCGTAATTCGCAACGTGAGGTCTATGAATAAACAAGCTGGGCCCTGGAAGTCCTACACTCATAAAAAGACAGACAGACAGACAGACAGACAGACAGACAGACAGACAGACAGACAGACAGACAGACAGACAGACAGACAGACAGACAGATAGACAGATAGATAGGTAGATAGATAGATAGATAGATAGATAGATAGATAGATAGATAGATAGATAGATAGATAGATAGATAGATAGATAGATAGATAGATAGATAGATTGGATGGACGGACGGACGGACGGACGGACGGATGAATGATTGGATAGACGGAAGGACGGATGAATGAATGGATAGACGGACAGACGTATAGATAGATAGATAGATAGATAGATAGATAGATAGATAGATAGATAGATAGATAGATAGATAGATAGATGGATAGATAGATGGATAGATGGATAGATGGATGGATAGATAGATAGATAGATAGATAGATAGATAGATAGATAGATAGATAGATAGATAGATAGATAGATAGATAGATAGATAGATAGATAGATAGATAGATAGATAGATAGATAGATAGATTGATAGATAGATAGATAGATAGATAGATAGATAGATAGATAGATAGATAGATAGATAGATAGATAGATAGATAGATAGATAGATAGATAGATAGATAGATAGATAGATAGATAGTGAAGAAGAGAAGGGGTCTTCAATAAATAATCAGTGAAAAGGTTGGAGCTTAACTACGGCTCTGTACACCTACATACGCGAAAGCAGTAAGACCAGGGTACAGAAGAGTGAGCCGAACTGCTCTAGTGTCACGTTTCCCGCTGCTTTCAGTCGGTTTCTCGAGGTCTGGCGCTGTTTATTTTTTTTCTCGGCCTGATTTCGTTGTACCGCCCCTCCGCTTTCATTACACTTTGCCGAGTTCGCGCGGATGGCGTAAACAACTGCGCTACAGCCAACCCTTCGTCGAAGCTAACGAAGGACATAAGGAATAGGAGAGGAGGGTGCGTGGGGTCGTATTGCGCAAGCGAGGTAAAGGCGGCGCCTATAATTTAGCCTAGGTCACCCTACTAGTGCCAGCCGAGACATATATAGCAGTACGCTTCGTCCAGACCTAATAAGGCGTTGGCTTTCACTCGGAACCGCCGACTCGATAGTACTACGAATCGTCTCGTCTTTGCTTTCAGGTCGTCTGTGTTGCTAAGATCAGCGTCGTCCTTTCGATGAATGGGCGTTTGCTTTCTCTTTCTTTTCTTTTCCCAACTTTTTAGACGACAAGGACATTGTGCACTGTTTCGCTCTACCCTGCCTTGCCTTTTATGAGATCAATGTTGTTATCGTAGCGGGAAAATGGCCCTCGCTGTCTTCGATCGCGCTATCTTGGGCGTGTCGTTCGCTCGAGCTCGTTGTGAATACGAGCCAATCCGTCCTTCGGCGTATAGGAGGAAGAAAGTTTAAGTGGAAAGACAGGGAGGTTAGCCAGTTCTTAGACCGGCTGGCTACCCTGTGCTGGGGAAAGAAGTGAGGGTAATGAAAGATGTTAAAAAGAAATGTTGCGAAGAGAGAGAGAAATTACAAAAAAAAATGCGACAGAGGGAAAGCAACATCAAAGAGTATAAGACACTAAAGTCTGTCTCTGAGGCCAGTTGTCCGCAAGAAGCGTAGCAAAGCTTTCAAAGCCTTCTGGGCTGAGGATGGGTTCGGCCAATGACCCAGAATCCTTTGTTCTGACAAAGGCCGATCGTCTAGTCTATCCAGAGCTGCAGTGAGTTCTTGTCTCTGCGCGTTGAAATGGGTGCACTCACACAGAAGGCGCGCGATGGTTTCTTCGCAGCTGCAGTAGGTGTATGTAGGAGAGCTGGCCATTCCAATGAGATAAGAGTATGCGTTCGTGAAGGCCACTCCAAGCCACAGGCGGCATAGAAGAGTCTCCTCAGCTCGAGATATCCTTGGGGGAAGATGAAGCTGCAGATCGGGATCCAAGTTATGCAGGCGCGCGTTTGTGAAGTCTGATGAGTTCCACTGTACCAGTGTGAGGTCACGCGCAAGCGAACGAAGTCTTGTAGCTGCGTTGGTTCTTGAGAACGGGATGGCTGTGTATTGGGTACCATCGTGTGCAGATCTAGCGGCCTTATCTGCGCGGTCATTGCCATATATACCGCAATGACCTGGTATCCACTGATACACTATGCTGTGCTGTTTTTCTATTGCTTGGTGATGAAGAAGCCTTATTTTAGCTACTAACTGTTCATTAGGTCCATGGCGAAAGGGTGACATAAGACATAGAAGAGCTTCCTTCGAGCCCGAGAAGATAGACCAAATTCCCGAAGGTTCTTCCACTATAAACTCCAGAGCTGCACGTATGGCGGCGAGTTCTGCAACCGTCGACGACGTCAAATGCGATGTCATGAACTTAATTGTGATGTGCCTCGCGGGAATAACCACCGCCCCTGCAGAGCTTACTGAAGACACCGAGCCATCCGTGTAAATGTGAAGGCGTCCGTCGTGCTCCTCTTGCAGGAAGAGTAATGTGGCCTGTTTCAGGGCTAGATGCGACGACTTTTTTTTATTTTGGATGCCAGGAATTGTAAGAAGGGCTTTGAGTGGGCGTAGGCACCATAATGATATCGGCGGCCATGCTGCATGCGTGAAGTGCAATGGAAGCACTGCGCAATGCTGAGCTACAGTTGCGCTGAACGCTGAGTGGGGCCTAGAAGTTCGAAGTGAGGCGAGGTGATGAGATGGAAGCCGAGCGAAATGTCTTATGTGCATTCTCAAAGCGCATACGCGGATGTATGCGTTGACTGCATAATCACGCGCAATAGTGCACACTTGCAGTGCATGGGAGGGTTTCTATTTTGACGAAACCTCGACAACCTTGGTAGACAGCTAACAAAGGGGCTGACGGGAAAGCGGGTTAGGGTAACCACATCATGCGAACTACGGATGCTCAACGAATCTTTTGCCCTTTCATTATTCTCTCAGAAACACCGAGCCTTAAATATCTGGGGTTTCACGTGCCAATACGATTGTGAGGCTCGTCATAGTGTAGGGCTCCGGAGATTCCAACCCTCTGGTGTTTTTTCACGTGAACTGACATTGCACAGCACACTGGGCTCTAGCATTTCACATCCTTCGAAATACGACCATCGTGACCGCGTCGGTTGCCCGAAAATATGGAGAACCCAAACTCACCAAAATACTGTTCACCCGAACTGACGGCTTGATCTGAGGCTGAGTGAGTTTGCCGACCTACGCGTGGCCGAAATCGGGACCTTAGAGTCAGTAACCGACCACAGTAATCACTGTACCTCCGGGGTGGTGTAACAATAGGCCTGGAGTGTCTTGAGTGTGTTCTTTATGCGAACGTAATGATCTCGGTGTACCCTCGCAGCGGCGCTGTTCCACGTCGCGCCTGTGTGGTCTGCAAGTATATCTGGTGTCACGCAATGGCAGGTTCCCTGTATCACCGCTAAGGGCGCTTGCGGTGATGATGATGCGACGATCATGATTTCATCAGGCGACCACAGACACTCGCGGCCACTAGGGCACGCCGCGCTCATACTGTCCATATAACTAATGGCAAGCTATGCATATACGCTGTTTACCACGGGCTTACTGTCAATCGACTTGAAAGACAGACAGATTCTAGAACAAAGCGTGTATTTCGTTTGGACAAGCCATACACGTTTTCCCTAAACATTGACGTATCCGCAAGCTTGAACAACTGAGAGGGGGGGGGGGGGGTGCTCACTGGAAGACGTACATATAAATGAAAGGGGCAAACCGAAACGTCTCTGGTTCCACTTTCACTCTGAAGCAACACAAAACATTGCTCGCATCAAGTTCAGGACTATTCGGGAAGATGCTGGTCCTGTTGAGCATGTGAATTCGGATTCCATTGAAGTGCGCACCGCCACTTTATTTTAGACGGATAAACTCAACTCGCTATCCCAGATGAGTTGAGCAAACGTTGGCATCGTTAAAACATCACCCTGCTTCGTCGTCGCAACAGTGTACATCTCGCCCCGCCGCAGTGGTCTATAGTGGCCAGGTAAGGCCTGCTGACCCGCCGGTTGCGGGATCGAATCCCGGCTGCGGCGACTGTGTTTCCGATGGAGACGGAAATGCTGTAGGCCCGTGTGTTCTGATTTGGGCGCACGTTAAAGAACACCAGGTGGTCCAAATTTCCGGAGCCCTCCACTTTATACGGCGTCTCTCATATACACATGGTGTTTTTGGGACGTTAAACCCCACATATTTTTATTTAAAAAAAAATCAACATATCAATCAAATAACAGCCAGTCCGAAGAATCACAGCCAGTCGCCTAAAAGAGAGAGAGAGAAGAGAGAGTAAGGGGGGAGATGGAAAAACAGAGAAATCGAAGTTAGGAAGCTATCGATCCATATAATGTTTTTGAACGTTCGACGGTATCTCACGTTCTGCGGCACGTTCTCCACGAAACTCGCGGTGACGCGTGATATTTTTGCGTCTAGCGGTCATTTGCACGTCGTTAGCAATGGGTATGTCCTTATTGACGCCAGGTAACACCAAATTACATGGCTGGTGTGCGTGCGTGCGAGTGCGCGCGTGTGTGTGTGTGTGTGTGTGTGTGTGTGTGTGTGTGTGTGTGTTTGTGTGTGTGTGTGTGTGTGTGTAGGTATTGTAGAGGTTTATGGTTTGCAATTAGGCCAGCCCTAATTAGGAAGCGTGGAACGAACGTGAGAGGCCAGCGATTGGCGTGTTTCTAGAGAAATACCCGAGCTCTACCACTCGATCAGTCCATGTAGCCGGTGTGGTTTAACGATGTATTTCAAAATGGTCAATTAGATAGGACTGTAGAATGCGTTACTCGGCAGCCATTTTTCGACGGGTTTCGATTCGCTTGATTATATAACTGTCACTCTTTCTCAGTGAACTTTTGTGAATTGCTAGGTTGCACACGACGTCATAGAGACAGTCTTTAAATGTACTGGTTTTTGAAAATGGCGGCTATGAGGACGCCAAGGCTGCAATATTGCGTTGCGGTTAACGCGCTTCAACGTGTTCACGACACTGCCGGATCGTTATGGGCTTCTGAGGTTGCGCATCGATACAACTTGCGTGCCATGTACTGATAAGCATTAATTTGACAGTGAAAACATCGCGTCCCGCCATGCTGGTACTTGAACATGGTGGCTTCAGTGACGTCAACCCAAGCCATATCAACCTTTCCAGAAGATTTGTTCTCAAGTTTGCTGTACCCGTGTACTGCATTATAAAAATTTAATGAGAATGGAAATATAGCTATTTGTTAGAGAGAAATAAAAGAAAAGAAAGAAAGAGAAAGAAATAAAGAAAGAAAGAAAGAAGGAAAGAAAGAAAGAAAGAAAGAAAGAAAGAAAGAAAGAAAGAAAGAAAGAAAGAAAGAAAGAAAGAAAGAAAGAAAGAAAGAAAGAAAGAAAGAAAGAAAGAAAGAAAGAAAGAAAGAAATGGTCCTACATATACGGTGGTTCTTCCGTGGATTACATGCACCTTTCATTTCTCCGATGTAACGATATATCCAACTTAGGTATTCTGGAAGTTTTCGTCACAAAATTTCTTTGGCGCGTTTACTTATTTAATTTTTACTTGCGAAGAACGAGTGCATTTCCCTGTGTTTTTTTTTTTTTGGTCAGGAGGAAACGACCGGTTGCATTTTTACAACATGTCGCCGTTTCACGATTATATATGAGAAAGAGAACCTCTCCGAAAGCGGGTACTTGAATTGACAGAACCCGTTACTCATTCGTCTCGCACCACCTCTCAGCGACGACGACGACGACGACGACGACAAAGACGACGACGACGACGACGACGACGATGATGATGATGATGATGATGATGATGATGATGATGATGATGATATTCCTTGGTTCATCGGCACCTACCGATTCAGGGGGATCGGTCAAGAGTCGGGCGGATTACACAGGCTGCATTTTACAGGTGTTTGTTTCAAACGTTAATTACGATTTTGCACAACTTCCCAATGACCAAAGACAATTATATTCGCAGAGACGTTCATTCTTCGTCACTGAGGGATTTTTCATTGATACAAAAATACCATCTTAGGGTTCTGCTGGCTTTCATTGTTTCGTTACTGATAATCGGATAGTAAAATAAATATATCATTTAACTAAAGCATGTAGTTAAGTTTCCACATAGACCTTAATGGAAAAATCCGCCTACTACTCAGACAGTCCGCTCCATTGGGTATGTGCCGTGGTCATAAATATAGGACAGCAACAACAAGTTTAAGGACACGCTCTGTTCCTGCTGAAAACACGAAGAGGCACGTGGATGCAGCAAAGAAATTAACCGAACCATAAAACAGTGTACGTCAGCAAACATTCTGAACTAATTTTTACTGTTTGGTTCCTGTTCGGAAAAGCAGCAGTTGATACGAGTAAGGTTTGCTTGCACCCACTTGAGACGAATGCAGTGGCTTTGTTCCTCGTAATTTTAATAGGGCATGCATCGCATCGGACAGGTTTTAATGCGTGTTACGTAAGCAAATGAAATTTCAAAGGGGTCGCACGAAACATGATGTTTTACGAAACAAAATGTTTTGAGCAGGTGCCACGTACGAACTGCAGTTAACATACAAATGCGGGAAATGATGGTGGTAATACGCCGTCTGCAACTGTTGCTCGTCAAAGCGATATGGCACACCGCACAGCGGGCTTACATCGGTCTCCTCCACATCCATGTTTTCTTTGTTGTATTTTTTTCGCTCCCCACTATACGACGCTACAGAGGCGGCATTTCAATTAAGGAAATAAGCCTGTTCTGTCCTGCAAATCGCTCATGGTCGCAGCAGTCGTGACGGTAACACTAGCTCTAGCGGGACGTTGCATAAGTATTCACGTTAAACGCGCTTAGCCCGCGTTGTTCGGTGGGCAAGTGTAATTATCGGTGAAATGTTGCTCAACAGCATTTCACAACGCGGCCGTTGTAGAAAGCAGCGTCCATGCTGCTTGCACTGATGAAAACGCCGTGTTTTCAATCTCCACGCCGCATTGCGTAAGTATATTTCTTACTGTTCGGACTGTCGATTTGCTTATAATTTTACCCGCTTTGGTCGGGTGCGTCTTGCATACATTCGGCGTGTTCGGGACGGCTACTGGAGAACAGCGGTAACGAAGAAAAGGAGTTGCGAGAGGAAACGTTTTAAAATTCCGTGCTTTGCGAGAAGCAGCGCAATTGCATGCGAGAAGATTAGTTTGCTTTGATTATTGCTCAGTCCGCCACGGTGAGTCGGGGGTTACAACGCTCGGCTGCTCAATCAAAAGGTCGTGGCTTCCATCCCAACTCTGACAGTAGCATTTCGGTTAAGGCGATATGTTAGAGGCCCTTGTTAGGTGCGATGTCAGTTCACGTTAACACGGCATGGTTGCGATTTCCGGAACCGTCCACTAGGGCGTCCGGAACAATTATATCGCAATTTTAGGACGTGAAACCCAAGATATTATTTTTAATTAATTTTAAGCGGCGCATGGCGCAACGCCCATAATGAGAGGTGTCCAGCCTGTCCCTATGCGGGATCCTTTGTCGGTAATGTTTGTTGCTCTTTCGCTGGAGGTCAGCATGCTCGAAAAAAAAAAATCTTGCACCTTCACGAAGCCAGTGATGACGAGTAGCCTATGCGAAGTCCGTAATGTCTACGTTCAAGTCGCCTACCGGTATAAAACGCTTGTGCTTCTAGGTGTCTTATATTGTTCTGTTGCAAGTAGGATGAATATTAGTTTATTGTAAAACGTTTTTGTCTGAGATTCTATGGATATCCACTTGACGGACGTAGACAAGAATATGCCCTAAGGAGCTTCACCCCTGAAATTTATTGTAATAGCAAATTTGAATCTACATAGTTTGCATTGACGTCACTATGGCCACCATCTTAGGGAACCAAGCTGGTTGAGATGCTACGTGATTTCAAACGGTGACATCAGATTAGTGCCACTGCCGCTTCCGTTCCTTTGTGAGCTCCCTTGGCGTGGCTCGCGAAGAGAAGAGAATGGGGACAGCCCAAAAGAACGCCGGAACCCAATGACTATGCCTCCTTGTCTGCACTGCCACTCTCAAATGAGACAAAAAGTAATGGTTTCCGCCATCTTAGGGCACCCAGCGCAGAGATCCTGTCTGTGACGTCACATTCAAGCTATGTATACACAGGTGTTGGGTCTGATTTGACCCAACACCTCTGGTAAAGAATTCCCGCAGAACCACTACAAATCGGCTTAATGGTTGCTGTTGCACCAAGATGTGATTCAACAGCAGTGTTATCAGAAACTTTGATAGGTCGCCTAAAAAAATTAGAAACCTGAGTTCTCAGGTTCTTCTATCAAGGATCCTCAGCGCGAACATAATAATTTTTTTTCCTTTTCACTCTGCGTTTTATTGCTTTAGGCGCCGTGCGAATAAGTCGAATGCCACGAGTTTGGTTCTTGGCGTCGTTAATGAAATGAGCGTGCTCTAAGGACACGTGGCGTTGCGCTGATTTGAGGCGGCGCTCGGTGGCGCGCAAGGAAGCTCATCATTAACGTTTATGGAAGGTTCATCGCGTATTCAAGTCACCCGCGCCCCGGAGGGGACTTCGTACGCCTCCGCACCCGGTGTCCCAGCGCGGCTCGCGCAATATGTGACTACGTGGCTGTCCTCGTTTCCTTTACCTGCCCTTATTGTCCCCTTCCTTCGCCGAAGTCAAGAATGCGGGCATTGCTGCACTGCATCGCCGCCCCTCATCATCAACTTCCAAGATTGCTCTTTCACGGCTGGCCGTCGCTTGCGGCGATAAAGATGGATCTCTCGGCCGTGAGCGCCATTAAGCCACGTACTGCGACGGTGAAAAGAAGGAGGCCCCATATTTAGGACTGGTTGCTTCGATGATTTTGGCGAAGTTGTTTTTAATGGTCATGAAAGTGAGCTTATTCTAATACTTTTAATATGCTGCACGAAGTTTTCGGGCAAATGAGCTTGGCTTGTGATAAATGCTTGTACACCTAAACATCGTTGTAACAAAATCGCACATCATGCAAGAATAGCTTTGGTATACTAAAAATAATAACTTTTGTTTATAACATTTTATTTATGACATCTACTTAAGTATGACTAATAATGAAGTAAATAAATCTTATTTTATATTTGTGTTCTTTACATTGAAGTTTGTACGTCGGATGATTGAAAGGGATGTGAAACAGGGCATGTGGAGAAGAAAGTTTCATAGTACCTTTGCTCAGTCAACAAACTATAGTTTACTCTTTAGCCTTAAAGTATATGTGTCACGTATAGCTTCACCTCATCGATTTTGACAGAACTTTGAAGTGCGGAGACGGAAATAATAAGGTAGCCGAAGACGCGATGTTTGAAAATATGTAAGTTTGTTCCCATTCAAATGATGGAACGTTTTTTTTTTCTTAGAATATAACAATACAGTCCGCTGAGAACAATTTAAACAATTTCGAGCAAAAGTGAAGGTGTGGTTTTTAATATCAATTTTTGATCGACCAACTAGGTTGTTTTTTTGTGTTATGAGCAACGAAATTCATTATACTGAAAATTACTAAACAAATTAAAATGTAGGCGACAATTATTCACATATCAAGGCTGTAAACACGAAGAAGCTACGGCGTTCACAGAAGCAGAAATTAGGCCCCAAATACTAGTGAGTTTCAAAAAACACAGCGTTTTTGGCGAATATATAAAAAATACTTATGTTGCCCAGAATGAGAAAAAATAAAGTGAGCTATTTCTTCATTACTTCTATTTGAGTTCAGCAGAAAGGTACTTGTGGTATGTAACTTGCATCGCTGTTAGCATGTTTGTGAATTCACGAAAACGCACTCTTCGTAAAGTGAACGTCGTCACCCGGCGATGGTTTTCGATTTTTACTTGGTTAAAATATTTTTTTATTTGAAAACAAAATGTGATTTCGGGCTATTCGGTCACACAGGCATAATATACAAAGTTATGAGCAAAATCAGAGATATCAAGTATACCTCGTTTTTTTTTTCTTTCGTGGAATCGTCCAGCTTCAAAGTTCTCATTCCTCTGCTGCTTGCACAGGCTGGCATAGCTGATTTGTCCTTCAGGTGGACCTTTCTGTTTTTTTTTTCTTTCTTTCTAACTCTTCTTTTCTTCTCTTCCTTATTTTAGAAGTAGCTTGCGCGAAAAATTGTCTGAATTTTCACGTCAAAGCCATTTCATTTGCAAGTAGCGCGATTCCGGTCCCGAGTGCATCAGCTAGCTGAACAGGCATTAGGCGCGCGCCGTTCCGAGATTAGCAGGCTGGCGTACAAGAACACGGCCGTGCGTAATATGAAGTCCTGCCGTGGAAGAGACGAAAAATTCGAGCAAACGAACGAGTAGCCCGGGGCGTATTTGTCCGGGCTCGAACGAAGGGTCCTGATCGATCTGGTCGATGCGGCGGTGCGCGCGGACGTCAGGTGCAGGCCGGGTTTGTATTTGTCGTTTTCGCGCTCTCGTATACGCGACGCCGGGAGATTAGCGCGCGCATTCCACGCCGCTCGGAGAAGGGCTTGAGTGGCCCATTTGCGAGACGCCGCCCAGGTCTGGCACTTTCAGACACTTCCGGAATTAAGAGGCGGGAGTTGGAAAGGGGGAAGGAGGATTCTCTTGGCGCGCCAGAGATGCGTGGTGTATTTGTATTTGTTCTCGCAACTCTTACGCCGGCCGCTAGCTAAAAATAATGGAGTACTTGACATTCTTATTTTTTTGTGTGTGTTTTCTTGGGTGGATATCACCAGCCTGCACGGGTTATGTGGAATAAACAGAGAAAGATAAAAAAAGGAGGGAGAAAAAAATAAAATAAAAGTTACGAGAAGAAATGAGCCGAAAGACAGAGATGTTAGACGGTTCCCAAGCCGGCTGGCTGCCTTGGGGTCATAAAAGATGATTGAAAAGAGATCCTATGAAAAGATGGAGTGAAAATGGAGAGGGTAATAAGACGCTGCCTAAAGTCCTTCATTGAGGCCAGTTGCTGGGCCAGGCAAACCCCGCCTATTGCAACATCACAACCACCACCACCCGTAAGAAACGCAAAGGCACACTCAAAGCATTTCGTGCCAGCATGTCAAGACACCTTTCCTCCAACAACGAAGCTCCTCAAGTTCACCTAATACCTTAAAGTTATTCTGAGGGTGAACTGAAGCGGGGACATTGACAGGAAAGACAGGTGACTGTTTTCTCGAAGTTATAGTAAT
This sequence comes from Rhipicephalus microplus, assembly GCF_043290135.1. Taxonomy (NCBI): domain Eukaryota; kingdom Metazoa; phylum Arthropoda; class Arachnida; order Ixodida; family Ixodidae; genus Rhipicephalus; species Rhipicephalus microplus. Next base: position 373,654 of record NW_027464645.1, on the reverse strand, counting down.
CGCACGCCGGGCTGTTGGCCATTCGGATTCGAAATGAGATGAAAAGATAAACGGCCTGCGGAAGTATATGGAAGTGGCCGGAAAGCAAATGTGCATTTCGCTCGCCTGCTACTCCGCTCTCTTGTTTCTATAAGAGAGCAGAATCCCACTCCTTGTTGGTTGTCAGATATAGGCATTTTTTCATTATTTTAAAGCAGCTGCTAGTACTTGTTCCTCCATATAAACTTGATGGAACGGTAGCTTGGTCTAGCTGGAGATTTACCATGGACTTATTTTGTGCAGCTCCAAGTGAACCAGGGCAGTTGAGAGGACGGCGCTGGTGTTGCGACCTCTTATCCTTTCTTGTTCACTTATTGCTGCACAAATATGTCGGTTTTCCGTTTGAAGAAAGCAAGTACAAGGAAGAATAGTGATATGACAAAGTACACACACAAACACACTCGGACATGGGTGCTACTCTCTAACAAAAAAAAAAATAGCGTGTGTGACTCCTTTTCTGGTATTCTTTACTTGCCATGTATATGACCCCTTTTAAAGAAGCATGTTAACCCTTTTGTGGGTAACACTACTCTCAAAAGAGAGTGTAATGACTCCCACAGGGAGTACACGTGCCTCTCTAAGCCAGAACGCAAAAAAAAAAAGAATATGAACTACTCTTTTTTATATGTTTTGGTACACGTTTTGGCACACGTTTTCGTACACGTTTTGGTACACGTTTTGGTACACGTTTGGTACGTCTTGGTACAAATTTGTTTGTTTGGCCAAAGAGCTTCCCAATGTCCTTGTTTTCGATGATGGCGGGATTATCAAGTTTCGACACTCTTTCGCCTGCTTCGCGTTTAGCTGACGATCGCTGTTAGTTTTATAGCTGATAAATATGATGTTGCGAAAGTTTTCATTAAATATTCTTTACCTTGAGGTTCGCGCGTGTCCGCACTTTTTATGTGGCAGTGCATATATGCGCGGTCAGACGTACGCCATTAGCTTGGAGCCGAATGAAGTCTGGGCATCATGCCGCGTAAATTGGAGGCAGCCATTACTGTCTCAAAAAAAAAAGAAAACGGCTGCGGGCTTCTTTCTGCTGCGTCGCTGGAGTCGCGCGCCCATTGAACTAAACAGGAAGACGCAGCACAAGGACTTGTTCTTTTTCTGCGGATGTGGGAGCAACACGCTGCGTGCTATAGAGCGTGTTCCGCAGTACATTACTAAAGCTTTATTGCGATGACAATTACATGAACACCCACACCGAGATTATGCCGTCGCCGTCATGTGAATTATTCAGCCATAATCGATAATGCCACCCTGCGCATCGTATGCTATACGGGCGAGCTGCGTCGCTCGAGCAGCAGCTGCGAACTTAGCTCTTAAGGGCGTGGTCTCAAGCGCTGATGCGCGCGCTATATCGACAGACGTCAGGCCACTGCTAGCAAACTTGATGTGCTCTCACCGCTTTTTCCGCGTTCGCAGGACAGAGAGCTTGAAAACCGCTTCGGTTCCTGGGGCGGCCGTCTTTTTTAAAACCATGTGCTTTGTTCAGTTACGGAAAAACGAAACCGAAAGAGTCAGTGGTTAGCCTAACTTCGTATAACCTTCTAATTTGCTGTTATTGCGCTCACTGCTTAGCCCAGCCGTGTGTACATACATACATACATACACACACACATACATGCATACATACATACATACATACATACATACATACATACATACATACATACATACATACATACATACATACATACATACATACATACATACATACATACATACATACATACATACATACATACATACATACATACATACATACATACATACATACATACATATCGTTTCTTATTTATGGCGTGATTTGACGTGCTCTTACTCTTTCTTACTTTTTGTGAGACCCTCTCTCTCAGCGTTATATTATACTGTGCGACTGAAAACAGGGATGGCGCTGTTTACTGTTACTTCTCTCCTTATAAATCGTTTCTCCCTATACCCCGTTTTCCCAATTTCTCGCGCGTAGCACTTCATTCAATTTCACCTTTTCCTCGCCACCGTTTGCTGGTCTTTGGGACGCTCGTTTGATCCAGTTGATCGATTCTCCGCCGCACGTCGGAGACGTCGACAAAGCGCGCGATGCCGGCGAACTACACAGATCAGCCGCTAAGCAGCGGCAGGGCAACAGCGCCTTCCCGTTCGAGACCTGTAACTCCCGACAACGGAAGGATTTACGGTGAAGCTCCTCCAAGGGCCGTCTAGTGGGGACGATCTTTTGTAGAAGGAAAAGAGGAGGTAAAGGAGGAGGCGAATGGAGTAGTGACTCGTAATGATCGCACGCTACACAATAGGAGGGGGAGAAGCAATTAGGAGTCGGCGTAGCTTCTCTTTTGTTTTATTGGAGCGGTGGTGGCCTTCCACTTTGGTGAGGCCGTGTATCGTTTCGACTCGGGCTGCGAGCTTCCGGTCCGCAGTTTATTTGACCACCGCATAGGGTCCCTGATGGCTTATAGCCTTCGTTACTCACACTATGTATGTATGTATGTATGTATGTATGTATGTATGTATGTATGTATGTATGTATGTATGTATGTATGTATGTATGTATGTATGTATGTATGTATGTATGTATGTATGTACGATGTATGTACGATGTATGTATGTATGTATGTATGTATGTATGTATGTATGTATGTATGTATGTATGTATGTATGTATGTATGTATGTATGTATGTGTGTGTGTATGTATGTATGTGTATGTGTGTATGTATGTATGTGTGTATGCACATATGCACGTATGTATGTATGCATAAATATGTGTGTGTGCGTGCGTGTGTGTGTGTGTGTGTGTGTGTGTGTGTGTGTGTGTGTGTGTGTGTGTGTGTGTGTGTGTGTGTGTGTGTGTGTGTGTGATATTCTACTGATCTCGTTTATCGAACCTATTCCAGAGGCGGGAAGTCCAACAGGCCTCCTTTTTTTCTATAAAACTACATCAGCACATTCGCAAAATGACAGTATGTGCTCGAACGCTTTGCCAATGGCCATTTAGTACCAAAGTAATTGAAAGTAATTGTTTCTAGTGGAAAATTCAGGGTAAGACAGGGTTGCCAACAAGTTTGATTATTTTCACATGAATTGATCACACAGTAGCACGTCCAATCTTTCGAATAACACAGCTAACTCATTCACTCACTCACTCACCTCCTAGGTCTCTATTACTTGCACGACTTTTTGTGCCTATGTTTCAAGTCTGAGAATAAAAGTAGCCAACACGAACGACAGCAATATTCCACTGACATGCACGCACAAGAATACAACCGAATGTCGAAGAGCACCACGCTACTAACAACATCGTGGACAGTTGGGTCAGTTGATAAGTTGGCCAGCATTCTGTTGACGGTCGAGCTTTGTGCGGTTGTCTTTTTTTTTTCTGTGTCTGTTTGCAGGTTACATCTTCAAGTACATTACCGTACTACGTTTTTTTTTATTGGTTCCGTTCGCTAGTTCAATTTCAGCCTTTTCAAAAGGATGCAAGTTCGGCCACTCAATTGTAGCCTGCCGTGAACGCGTGTGTATGTTTGGCCTCGTGTTCACCAGAAAAAAAAAGTAAGAATAATGGTTTCGTTTGTGAATGGCTGTTTTTGATTGCGGAACGACTCGGAGTGGCGCTCCCTTTTGAATACCGCAGTCCCACTTTCCAACGGCGCTTCTAACTCGGCTTCGGGCCTCCTTTGAAATGGCGGCGAATGCGGAAATGGAGGAAGGAAGGAAGGAAGGAAGGAAGGAAGGAAGCGCATATAGCTTGCCTAAAAAATGATGCGTTTCGAAGTTGTCGTTTTGCAGGAAAAATTCGCCACGCTGGGCAGCAACACAGCCAGCCTTTGAACGTAAGGACTACCTATCTAACAGACACCGCCAAAATGGAGACCTTTTTGTTGGTCCGGGAAAACAGAAAGTGCTCGCCGATTTTGGGAGCTACAGCACGCGACTTTTGAGAACATTTCGCATGGAGAGTGCGGTTGTGAAGCGTGAAGAAACGGAATAAAAGAACGGCGCAACTGCAATCGTGTAATCACTAGGCGGTACTTCGACTCATTAATGTTGTTTTCAGTGGAGTTTTATGACTATAGTTCTGAGTACGTATGTATTTAGCTTAAATTAACCTTGATTTCTAAAAACGGGTGCTTTGCAAACGAATGTGAGCATGAGAAATCTTTCGCATAGGTTGTAGGGGTTTTCGAGGCTACTCGACCCAGAACACCGCAGTGAAAATGCGGAGCCACAACAGGAACCGGGTTTATTCCGCTAAGCCTCAGCCTCAACTGTCCGCTGCCAGTGGCTGTCCAGAGCTACGTCGAGAGAGAGAGAGAGTATGAAAGGCGATCCGGTACGGGAGGTGTACCGACATTTAGTACTGAAGTAATTGTTACTAGTGGATCTTCTACGGGGACTTCACACCTCCCTGGGATGCCGGCGTCGCCAGCGTTCAACGACTGCTACGTGGAGGAGTGGTCGCCACCCAAACGTGAGAGGTCCGTGCGGCTACAACGGCAGAGGATGATGCAGCGAGACGTTTACTACGACCACGGCACCGTGCAACAATGTCAGCGCCAGGAGGTCTACTTTGACTACTCTGGGCCCGCTGTCTCAGGGGCACGCGGCAGCCGCTGGCAGCGGGCAGTTGAGGCCGAGGCTTAGCGGACCTGGTTTCTGGTCTGGCTCCGCGTCTTCTTTGTGGGTTTCTGCGCCGAATAGCCTCGATACCCCCTACAATGTGTAGCAGAGTGATGCGTAGCATGAAGAGTCATTCTGTTGGTTCGAAACGCGTGGTTCCAAACACTCTAAGAAAGAAAAGTAGTTTAACCTTTTTTACTTGTAAGTCCTTGCTGGTCATGGCTCTTCTTGTAGATAATTATACCCTCGTTGCAGAGTCATGAAAATCAAAAGACATTTAACGTATTTCTTTAAAGAGAGCCATGTATACGGGGCAAATCAGCATCCTTGAGAAGAGCAAGACATTCTGTTTTTTTTTTAACTTTTTCGCAAATCACCGAGCTTCCTTGCACACTGCAATAGAGGATCCAACGCCCCTAGACCCTGACTTTGGTACAATTCTTCAGTATTACAGGGACAATAGAAAACTCTATCCAGCACCGCATAAGAAACTCACAGCACTAGAATCGGAGCAATTGCGCAGAATCCAAACACATACACAAACTTACACAGGCTCCATGTATTCTACCCCACAGCATACAAAGATATATGTCCGTGGTGTGGGGCCACACCAACTCTGTTTCACATCACGTGGTAGTGTACGCGTCACAATGAAGAACACCACAACATGAACAACACGGAGGAACAATGGGAGGCACTGCTGTCCAGCTCGGCCATCGCTGATCAGCGCTGGCTGGTCCAACAGGAAGAGATGATGGCTAGGGCCAGCGGAGCCCTGGAATAGAAGCCCGAGCATTTGGAATGCTCCGTGTTATGCACAAATAAAGTTTTCTCTTTTTCTTTCTTCAGAATGTTTTGTGATCTGCTTCAATATACATGCACGTTAAAAATACACCAGTTTGATTCAATTGATCTAAAACCCTCCTGTCCGAGTTATGATTGTCCCAGAGTGTTTCCTTCAGACGTGAAGCTCCAAGAATTGCCTGAGTAGGGCTGACAGCTGAACATTGTTTACCAAGCGCAATGTTCAAATAGAAGCTGACGAACTGCGTCAGGAAGAAAGCGTTAGTTTGTGGCGCGTAAAATTGGGGCGTACCCGTGCACATCAAACAAGCGACTCGTTTGCTTTAGTAATGCATCCGTGTCTATTTCGATTCGCCTCATATCGCGCGAGTCAGAACGCTGGCTACATGTGTGCTATCAAGAGAGATAGCAAATCTCATTGTTTTATACCGGAGGACACATCGTTGTTTGTACTTTTCTCAGTGTAAGTAACGCAGCAACGTCAATAAGCACTTCCAATTTCGCAGTTTCCTGTCGTGAGCTCTTGTTGGACCATTAGGGTTATTATTAGTAGTATTAGTAGAGTCTGGAATGTGGGGAACACACCTACGCTGAGAGATTGCTTAAGAAACGGGTAATTCTAACAAAATACCTTAATTTTATTAGTTTACGCCTGTTAATATATTTATAGTGATAAAAAAAGAGAGTTAAGTATGAGAAATTGATGAATAGAAACGATGGTTATACAAAATGAAGCGGATAACTTGAACAAAAAAATGTGAAGCAACTTCGAAACTAAGAATTTAGAAGTAATCATATATTTACAGCCTAAATTTCTTTGAACCTTTAATAAACTCCTGCAATGCATCGGAATCCTTCTCGTCATTGTATTCTAAGGACAAAGCAAGCGCGAGAACAACCGGAGACATTCTTCTTTCTATTCCAGACGGTAGTCACGCCTGAATATTTACTTCCGGTCTCGCGAATATTCAGAAAAGTTCTCCTTAAAAAAAACAACCCCAGCGCTTAAATTAGTACTGATTGTGATGTAATCTAGCGCCAATTTAGCCGTCTTATAGCGTTATTGTGCTTATTGAGTAGCTCCCAAAGCAGTTCGAACTCCCACGTTAAATCCTGCGTTAATGTCGCACTTCCGTAAGGCTCAGTGTATTTTCTAAATCCTTCGCTTAATGCATCTGAAAACTTAGCCATTGCTTATCACCAACAACCCAGCAATTGCCGACGCAATCGCGTGCTTGCAGATGCGGTGGCGCCATCTCTCGCGCGGTGCGGGTGTCAGCTGAATGTTTCAAGAAGCGCTTTTCGCGAATTTTTGGTAAATTATTGCAGTTATTTCGTTGTTATTTCTAAAGTTTGTGTTATTTTAGACCTTGTTAGTTTTATTTTGCACTTGTCTTGAGCATTGTTAGCACTTGTTTAGCGGGTCATATTGACCACTGCGTGACCATGCGACATGAGACGGTGTATAAAAGACGAGCCTGGTCCCTAGAGCGTTACGCACCTAAATCAAGCGCGAGATCTTTGGTTCTGGTTAAATTTGAGAGTCATATTGAATACATATGACGTTAAAGCAAGAGTTTACCTAACATAAGAGCCATTTAACTGTCATTTTAATACGTGAAAATAGATCGATCGACCTTACTGAAAGGGCAGACTTTTTTTAGCAGTTGGAATCGTAGCGGCACCAGTTCGAGCAGATCTCAACCTAACGCTGCTTTGTACGTGACCTTTGAGATCCACTCTGGCGGGTTGACGAAAAACGAAGTTAAACCAACGAGTATGCCAAGGCGCACGGGCACCGGTGTGTGATTGCCAGCACCAGACAACTGAGTCAGGGCTCGTTTTGGTCGCTAATAGTACTTCTACGTTTGTAGATATGCGTTTTGGTTATAACGACGTCGATGTCACGGTGGTCAGTTATTTCACTACGTATTGAACCGAAGGTTACTTACAGCGTTCTCACGTGTTTACTCTCGTTTCCATTGCGCAGGTGTCGATACCCGTATGCGATTCAGCCTGGAACCGGGGCGTGGCGAATCCGGCTTTGCCCAGTGGATGGACGCCACGAAAATCGTCGTCCGGCTACCCGACGGCATTCCGGCAGAGTTTCGAAAGAAGGTGAGCGTCGTGCAGTTGTAAATGTGCGCGTACGAAAAATTGGGACCTCGAAGGTGCGGTTGCCGTATGCGTATTTATAGGCACTGTTTTCCAATATTTGATGCTCTCTCAGTCATGGACTTGTGCATGCGTGTGTGCGTGTGTGTGTGCGTGCGTACGTGCGTGCGTGCGTGTGTGTGTGCGCGTGTGTGTGTGCACGTGTGGGTGTGCGCGTGTGTGTGTGCGCGTGTGTGTGCGCGCGCGCGCGCGCGTGTGTGTGTGTGTGTGTGTGTGTGTGTGTGTGTGTGCGGAGGGTGTTTGTGAAAGTGCAGATCTGAATTCCTTGTACTTAGCATTTAGGAGGGTGCAGCGGGCTATGAGAAAGAAATAAAGGGGGATGGAAAGGAAGAAAGAAAAAGAAAGAGCGAAGGAAAGAAAAAATAAAAGAAGGTATAAATTAAAAAAAAATAAGTGTGCTGCTTACACAGGATGCTGGAAGTATTGTGACAGAGTTTCGCGCTTGTCTTGTGCATACTTTCGTGCTCGTTTCGTACGTTTTGCTTTCTGTTGAACAGTGCGCTGTGAATGTCGAGCTGGGACAGTTAGTCCGCGCTCGTCTTACGTATGCTGATTTCTTGCGTGCTTCCTGCTTGCGGTGTGCGCTTCAACTTTCGAGCTGCTTGCCGTTCCTAACGTCACTCTGCGATTTGTTGCTGTTGCTGAAACAACGCGCAATAAACGCTCAAACACATCTGTGAAACGCTTTTCATTTTCGTGTTATACCGATTCCTATATAGGGGGATCGGCCTCGTTTTTTTTCAAATGGTCCAAGAGTAGAACCGAAAGTAGCTTAAAGAAGGCTCTAATAACCCATACATACCGACAACTTTCCTCTAAAGCAGTACTAATAAATTATTGATAATGATTAGTAACCTATTGTTGCTGTATTAGAGGAAAGTTGAGAGTACGTATTTATGTGCCAATACAGCTTTATATGAGGTAGTTCTGGCTCTATATTTGGCTCCATTCAAAAAAATTGGCAGATCCCACGTACAGTGGGAATCGATGATATGCGAAGCAAGAATGGAGAAGGTTGATATGTCACTTTAAAATCAGAACAACGTTAGGAGGTGGAGGAAAATTTTGCCGCAAATGACTTCCATGTGTTATCACGTTTGGACGTGTTATTTACCTTCGTATTTTATTCACGTCACCTGATACCAAATTTGGTATAAGTGGAGCTAGCGAAATGGCCGTGAGCGTGCTATGAGCGTAGCATGTGGTTCAGTTTTACATGACACGCATGTCATGATTATCATGTTTGGACGTGTCATTTGCATTCGTCGTCCATTCACGTCATGTGATACCAAATTTGGTATATGGGTAACTAGTGAAATGGCCGTGAGCACGCTATGGGCGTAGCATGTAGCCATGTTTTACATGACACGCATATCATGATTATCATGTTCGGACGTGTCATTTACCTTCGTCGTGTATTCGTCATGCAATACTAAGTTTGGTATATGTCGAGCTAGCGAAACAGCCACGAGCGTGGCATGTGGTCAAGTTGTTACTTGACACGGATCCCATGATTATCATGTTTGCACCAGTCACCTTTGTCATGAATTCAGGTCCCGTAACACCAGATCTGATATTAGAGCAGCAAGTTCATGAAATGTAAATCATGACATTCATGACATACACCATGTTATGACTAATCAATTATGCTTGCCATACAGTCATGTTATGCCATACCAAATTTGGTATTGATTCCAATAACGAAACGGCCAGGAGAACTAAAGGTCGTAGGCGGCTAGATAGATAGATAGATAGATAGATAGATAGATAGATAGATAGATAGATAGATAGATAGATAGATAGATAGATAGATAGATAGATAGATAGATAGATAGATAGATAGATAGATAGAAAGATAGATAGATAGATAGATAGATAGATAGATAGATAGATAGATAGATAGATAGATAGATAGATAGATAGATAGATAGATAGATAGATAGATAGATAGATAGATAGATAGATAGATAGATAGATAGATAGATAGATAGATAGATAGATAGATAGATAGATAGATAGATAGATACGCTCAAAGTCACCGAAGTTCGCTAAGAAACGCTTCGCATTAAAAAAAAAGCTCCTCATACAGGCCTAAAGCTGGGAGATTAGCGGCGTCTGGCGATCGCAAATGCAGCCGCAGGGGAGGAACAAAGATGGCCATCCAGCGTCACTCAGACGCCTTCTCGCAGGCTCGATGCTGCCTCGGGAGATGAGAGCATCATACGGTACCAACGGTCTTAACGCTTTAGCGCATGTGAGCGCTAAGTCCCCCTTAAGCGACGAGCGCAGGTTGGTATTGACTCGAGTGGGTGTACAGATCAAGGGATCTCCGGGCTCAAAAGACGGCCTCGCTCCATTAGGCAACGCTTCGCTTCCTCTTATGGCAGTTAGTCGGGACGAGGCTTCGTGTAGCTTCTAAAACCATCGCGAGCTCGAAGAAGAACGAAAGCAAAAAAGCATTTAGGGATTTGACTGCCACGCATTGACATTTAAAGAGCAGGATTTCCGTTTGGGAAGTTTTATGAGACCGTTCCGAAGGCAGTCTGCGTGCTGTTTCCAGCGGGAGTTCCTGCTTTTTCTAAAAACACGTGCTTCACCCCCTTTATGGTTCGTTAGCGGTATAAAGGCGCGCCGCAGCGAGGTGCTTTTGAAACGATACGAAGACGACGAGTGAACTTCGGCTTTATGAGCGTGCGATACGCGTAGTATTTTATATTTATACTTTTTTTCTAGTGCGAGAACGCGTTTATGTTGTGTCTTCGTGTTGGTGTCTTTTGTAGTTCTTGCAGGGTGCAGCTTTATGAATTTTCAGGCAGTGGACTCAGGCAGGTACTTAGCGGTAAAAATTGGGGGCCAGGCGGACGTGTTGCATTTTTTTTTTCATCAGTATAGCAGGCTGAGGATTCGTCTTCTGAACACCAAGAGCAAAGCACACTTTTCAAAAGCCATCGCAGTTGCTTGTTCAGGCTGTTAAGGTCGCGGAATCGAACTCCGGCCGTGGCCGGGGTATTTCGACTGGGGTGAAATAGTAGAAGCCAGAGTAGTAATAAGTGAATAATAATAATAATAATAATAATAATAATAATAATAATAATAATAATAATAATAATAATAATAATAATAATAATAATAATAATAATAATAATAATAACTGGGATTTCCCGTCCCAAACAATGAGATGAGAGACGCCGCAGTGAAGGGCTCCGTAAATTTCAACCATTTGATGTTCTTTAGCGTGCATGGACTCACATCGCAGGCCTCTATCATTTCACCTCCATCGAAATGTGAGCGCGGCAGCCGGGATCGAAACCGCGACCTTCGGTTCAGCAGCCCAGCACCCAGCCACTGATCCACCGAGGCGGACAAGTTCGCGTTAAAGGACCCCAGTGGTTGAAATTTCCGAAGCCCTCTACAGCGGCGTTCCTTATAATCATATTGTGTTCTTCTGGCGTAAAACTCAAACTATTATCAATCAATCAATCAGTCAATCAATCAACCAATCAATCAGTCAATCAATCAATAATTTATTGTGTCCAGGAACAACCACATTATCTTTGTGTTGGCGCACGCAAAAAATAAAATAATAAAAATAAACAATCCAATACAGACAGTCTTTATATAAAGAAATCAAATAAAAAGAGTGAATACGCACAGACAAAAGGAGATCAACGCAATATTGGAAGAATAAAAAGACGAGACGAGAATAATGGAATGGGAGTGAAAATTAATGTGGAATATACACAGCTATGTGGAAGCCCTCCTGAAAGATGGGAAAATGAAGAATCTATATATCGTGAAAAACTATGTTAAGATAGTGAAAAGCTCACATAAAAACAAAGACTGTGGACTATAAACATCGAGATCAAGAAAGTTAACATTATAGAGACTTTGTATTCTGTGAACGGTAGAGTGTTGCAAGAAGTTGGCGGGTACATGAAGCCTATATACTGTGCCGTTTCTCATGCTGCGCGAACACGTACAGAGACATCCACTACCATTTCGTAGGCTGAGTTTCGTGCGTACCAAATAACGTTAGGGCATCGTTTAGTTTATTTGCTATTAATGACGTCTCCCGTTCGCAGTTTGATTTTATTGTAATGCTCTTCGCATTCTCCGAGCTTCAGGCAGGCGCGAGTCTTTCGACTCAGTATGGCGGCAAGGGCTGTGAAGAGACACATACCCACGTGATCGTCCGGCTCGATTGAGTTCAACGCGTCACTTGGAGTAGAAGGATCACCGAGAATACGACGCGACGTGCGTGCTGTTTGATCCCGTGGATGGTACTCGTGCATGATTGGACACCAGCGCTTTTTCCCGGCAGAAATGGTCCATCCTCGAGAGGAGAGCTTCGTTTTGGTGATTGAAGTCGCTACTCGGTGCCTAAAGTGGCTGCTGCTGTTCATACTCCCAGCAGAATTGGCAATAAACTCATTTCCGGAACCCCGTATATAGACGGCCTTTAGCAATTGGCCCCGACGAGATTCGGTTGCTTGCTTCGGTTCGTGACGCTTGAAAATCTTTGCTGGGCCACTCTGCGAAAACGATAGACCTGTATGTTAGCTTTCCATCGTTTGAAGAGCGTGTACAACTTGCAATCAGAGCCAGATATGTCTTCGCCAAACGAGAGTTTTGCCCTTCGTCGTATATTGAGTACTCCGAAGCTAAAAACAACGATCGCCTCCCACGTACATTTTTCGTATACATTTTGCGTATACTTGGTTTCGTTTACCAGGTATACATTTCACTGTCGTATATTTGCTTTCGCTTGCAAAGTATACAAAAGCGACGTTCCTTTTCGAGTTTCATGAGGTGTCTAAAGCATTTGCCTACAAAAAAAATCACAACATATCCAAAAAGTGAATGATCATGAGTGGGGTGAAGTGTCCATCAGTGCGTCCGCTCTTCCGTCCGCGCGTCCGTTCATCCGTGTGTCCGTTCGTGCGCCTGCCTGCCCGTCCGTCCATCCGTGCATCTAGTAAACCCCGCAAGTACCACCATATCGCATCTTTTCATCATATATTTATCATATACAACTACCGCCATCCAGCGCACATTTCATGACTAAACAACACGTGGATACCTATCTACTAATACTACAACTACTACTACTCTTACTACTACTACATACATCGGGGACGCACGACCCACGGCTTAAGGAGCTTCACACCTAACAACTTTTGCAGAGTATGTCGCTGAAGCAAATGTTGCGCCATGGCTTGCTTTTCTCAGCGCAGCAATAGGCTTTTTCTTTTATTCTGTTATTAAAACATTTCGCTTTGGCGGAATTCTTTGTTGGACGATTTATCATCACTACAAGCTTCATTGTTGCTTGTATTTGAAACCTTTCACCCCCTTCCTTCCGCTGAACTATCTTGTTTTTTTTTTTCCTTTGTGCAAAGAGCACGAAACGACGCGCGACCACATCTGCCAGCCCAGCCCGCACTTCAGATCAAAGGAATGCCTCCCCCCCCCCCTAAAAAAATGACACTCTGCTTGCGCTTCTGCAAATGTATGGCTCAACCCAAAAATTTTCCATACCAAATTTGCGTTCGCCATCACGTCAAAATCTATTTACCTGAGCTCATCTGAAATTTTCCACGTTTTTCGGGACAAGTGCAGCGGCTTCTCGCTGTAGGAGATGCGTCGTATATAACACGCGTTTCTTTTACTTTGATCATTCGCACACCTCGAAAGCAGCGGAGGCCGTTTTATCTCTTCCGATCTCAAACACACGTATCGCGAGAAGTGCGCGGTATAGACGTCTGGCGTTGACGTGCGGGGAGGCGGAGCTACGTGCCCCGCATAACTTTCCCGCATTTTTGTTTGGTTTTTAAGCTATCTTGCCAAACATGTGAGAGAGGAAATTTGTCTTTAAGCTGAGTTTCGTATCGTTCCGCTTTTCTTTCGTTTCGTTTTTTTTTCGTCTGCACAGAGTTCCATCTATAACTACGTACGTCTTTATAGCGGTGAAGCTTACGTGACTTTCTGTTTACCATCGCCTTATCTTTTATTCCGAACATGGATTGGTTTGGCGTTGATCGCATACGTGCACTCTTTATGAGAGAAGTTGCCGCATACCATTGCCCTTTCAACATCGGTCCCGTTTCACTGAGCCTTGATTCTGTCCGTTGAGCGCGCAGAGGAAGCAGTCCGAGTTTGTTCGTTACATTTATTATTAATATATAACACCATTGGCACTTACATTGCCCTTCACCCCCACTTTGTATTCTTAGTCAGCTCATTTTGCCATGCCCTGCACATTTATTCTTGTTTCATATAGATTGAGGAACTTACTTATTGAGACTGCCTAGGTAATTTTATTCCTATCTTTTCTTTGAGAAGCGGTTGCCTTATATTCTCACGGAACCGTAAGCTCTTCTTTCGGATAGTCCTCCTTTACGGTGGTTTAGACAAATCCCCGACTAAAGAGCCTATCTTTCTTTTAAGTTTTCACTCACCATATATATATATATATATATATATATATATATATATATATATATATATATATATATATATATGTGTGTGTGTGTGTGTGTGTGTGTGTGTGTGTGTGTGTGTGTGTGTGTGAGCAACTGAGCCACCAAGGAGCACGTCGTCCACCACTCAAATGGCAAGCTATTTGTATCTGCCACTTACCACTGCTCACGGGCATCTCGGGGGAACTATCGTGTTTTCAGCATTACCAGCAAGATGGCGCAATGAGCGCGTGTCGCCACGTCGCGCGGCGGCGTGCACTGTAATCTTCCGCGGGCACTTTGCCCCGCTTAGCGAAGGTCGAGCGACGCTCCCTCACGCGCCTTTATCTCGCTGTGGGGAGGAACGGAGGATTGTAGGTCTTGCGTGGCCTCGGGCTTTACCTGGGACGATTCCGTTCTAGTTACCGGGCATACAAAGGTCACTGCAATCATTGCAGTCTCCGTTTGCGAAAAGCGCGCGCTTTTCAGACACAGCTAAATAACAACAGAGACGCTTACTCGCGTGCATCTGTACCTGTGAGTACGTTTCGTGCGTTCGTTGTGCGTGAGAAACTCGGGGCACATTTCGATCAGCTTTCCATTCTGCGCGGGACCTTCCAATTCGTTGCTATCGCGTTCATTGCTTCGCCTAAAGCTGTGACTTTTTTTTTAAAGAAAAAAGAAATCCAGGAGTTGTCACCATTATTGGTAGCAGCAACCCCTTTCCACTTGGTTGATGGGATAATAAATGTTAACAAATATATCATATATATTCTATACAATTGATCGTACGTTTGGTAAGTTCCCAAACTCTTTTCTACAGAGCACCCATAGAGTCGCGGTGCACACTTTCAAGGTAGTTCGCTCAATGTTTATTACAAAGACGCTCATATTTCGTGAGGTGTGTTGCCATCTGTGAGCAGTGAAGTACTACGCCATGACACTAAAAAGCACCGATAGCGAATGATTAGGCGAGGACGCAGTTAGAAGGTCCAGGTCACAGCGATGAACGCTGGCCGTGATAGCATCGAAGGGTCGCCCTCTGAGACGCAGTTATAATATCTTCCTTTTGCTATGTGTTTGCGTATGAAAGCTCATTGTAGGCGTAGTGCAGTGTTGACATGCACCAACGATGTTTCTCAGCCACCTACTGCCTCGAATGTGCTAGCGCCGACTAATAAAACTGCCGCAATAAGTGCCGCAGATA
Source organism: Rhipicephalus microplus (assembly GCF_043290135.1). Lineage (NCBI taxonomy): Eukaryota > Metazoa > Arthropoda > Arachnida > Ixodida > Ixodidae > Rhipicephalus > Rhipicephalus microplus. The sequence goes on along the minus strand of NW_027464645.1, from coordinate 358,350 downwards.
GGCAACGATGTCGACGGGTGAATGCCGTGTCTTCGTGGAGCGAGACACAGGCCAGCGGGACGTGAAACGCGTTCGAGCTTTAGTGGCTTAAGCTACGAATCTCCACCTCCCGGGTTGATGAGGTGCAGTGTGCTATAGAGCATACAGCTTATTCCTCTGCAGCACACACACTTGGGACGTTAAACCCCACAAATCAATCAATCTGCAGCACACACAGCGCCGGGTCTTTCAATTAAAGGCGCCTCGAAGCAGTGCATAACGAAAACCTAAGTTTATCATGTGCTTGTTGATGCCACCTTTGCGCGGAATTCGCATATGCTTAGTTTATGTATGTGTTAACAAATTCAGCTAACAACGTGGTCAAATCATGATCGCGGGCGTTAGTCGACGCAACAATGGAGGTATGCCACTATACGCGTCAACGCACGGGCATTCATGTCAAACAGCGCTATAGCTGACATTAAACGAGCTGTCATAGATAATTAAACAATCAACTACTTTTGTGAAGACACGTTGCACTTTCGTGTTATACCGATTCTTATGACAGAGAGATCAGTCATGTTTTGTTTTCTTCTTTTTGTCGTGGTAGAAGTCCCAACACATTAAAATAAAATAAATAAGTGCGCGTGATCCTTCTTTCAATTTTGTCGTATTGTCTCGGCAAAACCTTGCAAATTACAGATCACTTCAGAGTCCAAGTAACTATACTTTACGGAGAATATATAGGAACAGCACATTCTTGACCATTTGCGTATGCATCCTACAATAAACTAAGCTCGTAATGGTACATAAAGAAAAGTGTGTTGGGACCTGAGGTTAACTTTGCGAATAAAATTAGGCAGTGCAAAATGTGGCTTCTTCATGAGTAAACGTTAATTTCACATGTCAGATATAACGAGTGCTTAGCACAAAGACTCTTTCAATAATTATATGTGTAGCCTAAATAAAAAAAACACTTAATGACAACACAATGTTCTCAAATATTGCTCGTAGAGCCATTTCGCTGCTTTTACGATACTTTTCGGCAAGTTGTATACTTCTATAGCTTTTGCTTTCTTGCCTTTTATGCACGGAAAGGAAGGAAAATAGAGGAAAAAGAAAGGCAAGGAGGTTAACCAGTCTATAGGCAGCCGGTTTGCTACCCTGCGCATGGGAGAGGGATGGGGGAGATGAAAGAGAGCAGAGAGGGAAGATAGAAACAGCACATTCGGCAGCACACGCGCGCAAACTCAGTCATAGTCCAGTATTGTCTTTCGCGGTGTGTGACATTGCTGTTACAGTCGCTTGTTCAAGTCGGTGTCGCGTAGGAATTTCAACAGAGCCTTCGTCGCCTTCTGTTGCAAGGTCTTCTCAAATCCGTTCATCGGCTGGGAGCTTTATGGGTCCGCTGAACCTACGAATGGAGGGCTTGTACGGGATGAACCTGTTTGCAGTGGCATGTTTTCATCACACCAAATTGTGTGCCTCACGGTTCATCTACCTACGTAGTATACAGTTGGTGATTAGGGAGCATTAAGCTTTATATGCACAATGTCATCACGTTGGTAGTTGCCCCTTAATGCATGCGTCTTAGCCTGGTTGTGTAGGTATACGACCCCGGATTTATGTTCCCAGGGATTGTTGGAATGGTATGATTCACCTTTTTTGTAGCCGGCATTTCGTTTTTTTTTCTAATGCCTGCCCGAGTAGAAATTTAGACGTTTGTTTAGAACAATATCGCGTCTGCGTTGGGATAGTGCACCCGGCGTGACGACATTGGCTTATAAACGTAGCTGTAACTTCACTGAACGCCTGAAACAATGTAGAATTGTTCCAAGGGCTAAATATTCAAACGTGTAGGACTATTTCAAACGCTGGCCGTGGCTCGGTAGCTTTTAGTAGACTTTAACGTTTTGCGAAACTTCATCTCTTGGTTTTTAATAAATACGGAACAAGGTCTACGTGTAATTAGAAAACGGCAGATACCGACATCCAGAAAGCTGCCCGTGTACTGAGTGGTCAGTCCGCCTTCTTAAGCAGTGGACTTTCCAATGGTACATTTTCAAGCGATGTACGTTTGGCACGTGCAGCAAAACAGCTAGGTGTCGGCATTGGATGTCTTTGTAGGCGTCGTCGCCATTGCCATTATTTTTGTTGTTTCGCTGCTGTCAAAAAATTGAGGTGAATAGAACCTCAGCTGCTCCACTTCTGCGTGGCCTGCAGAAAAAATAAAACACGAAAAAGCAAATAGTGACTTAAAAGCAAAAAAAAAACAAGTAATTATATAAATAATTATAGAACACGGCAATGGTCAAGGGTGTCTATGCAGGTTAGTTGGTATTTCATTGACATATTGGGTGTAGCGCCACGTACAAAATTGTAAGGAGAAGTAGTTGACAGGAAAGAGGTGCTCCTTTCCTGTCAACTACTACTTCTTACAATTTTGTACGCGGTGCTACATCCAATATTGCAAAGACATTGGATACTTCATCAACTGGACTTCACTTTTAACTGGAGGGCTCACATAGACACGCACTTTTGCCCAAGTGCGTACTACTTATTTTTAAACGCAAAGCCCTTAAGAATGTTTTTTTTTTTTTTTGGCCTTAGGCGGATGCGGCTTTCTTACCCTTGTCTGAGTAATCTTCGTAGTACGTGTGAACGGCTCCTACGATTCTAACAGCTGCTTGTGCTTTTATTATTTGTAATGATCACCGAGGGTCCCGTTGCAGTCTAGTACTTTTGGACCCTCTTCTGTATATTTTACTCCCTGTAACACCCTTTTATAACATGATAATAAACTGATTGATTGATTGATTGATTGATTGATTGATTGATTGATTGATTGATTGATTGAACGGCCGGTGTGTTTGTCGTTGTTGCTTTCGTCGCCACCGCCGTCGTCGTTGTTGTTGTTCTAAGCCCTTTCATGCTGCCTTGATATCTCTCAACATGGCATTGAGAACGGAGTTGTTTGGAAAAAATGGACGCCGCGAGAAAAGTTCGACAGAGTCGGTCGTCGGCACAATGGCGAGCGTGATCGTGACAGGTCTCGCTGGGGCCACGTAATCCCCCTCCCTGGTCACTGCCTGCACAATAGGCCGACCAGTTGACGACGCCATTGTTGAAACTGGGGATGATCGTATACCGTCCGCGTCATTATCTCGAGACGCATTTTGTCCTACGCGGGTCGAAGTCCTCCACTTCCTGTCCTTTTATTCGTCCACTCGCCGCCTTCCCTTCCGTACCAATCACGTTAAGCTTCTGCCCGAGAATTGACTGACCTGATTTCCCGTCTCTGTCTTTTTCAATGTTCAGCCGTTTTTATTTTGACTTTTAAGCTGTCGGATTAGTTGCGGGTGTTCCTTATTTTCATCTTTCCATAAGCATTCGTGGACTACTCTTCTTTTTACAATAGTATCTTTTTCTGTTACTGTTCTCGTTGGAACACCCCGTTTCAATTACTTTTTTTTTCTTTTTGCGCTGAATCAAACTTTATATGGATAAACAAAACCAAACTTCGCAAACTCGTCATAAGTGCTTAATATAATTTTTATTGTTTGTTTTGTCTTGTGTGTGTGTGTGTGTGTGTGTGTGTTTAAGTATTATTTTGATGATGATGAGGTGGCTGACTCCAACTTCTTAGCCTACTTTTTCAAATTTTTCATATAATAAATAAAGTCACAACTCTGCCGCAAAGGTGAAGCAGTCAGTGCGATAGCAACAAATTGGAATCTCACGCGAAGAATTGCAAGCACATCAAAACGTGTCCCGCTTTGCTCACGCACAAAGAACGCGTGAAATGTACTCACAGGTGCATATGAATGCGAATGAGTGTCTCCGTTGTTACTTCGCTGTGTCTGGAAAGCCCTTTTCGCAAACGGGGACCATGCAGCGAGTGCAGCGACCTTTGTGTTCTCGATGACTACAACAGAATCGCTACGGTAAATGCCCAAGGCGTACGATCCCCCCCCCCCCCCCCTCTCCGCGGGGCAAAGTACAGGCAGGAGATGAGCGCGCGTCGCCGTGTCGTGACGATCTGGCGAAACGCGACCATTGCGCCATCTCACTGGGAATGCTGAAAACACGATAGTCCCCCAAAATCGGCATCGCCAGCGGTAAGTGGTAGATAAAAAAATAGCTTGCTTTTTCAACGTTGAAGGCGGGGCTCCTCCATCGCTCAGTGGCTAACGCCGCGCACTCATAATTGAGAGGTCGGACGTTCAATTCCGCCCGCCGGAATCTTTTTCTGGATTATTTCTCATTCTTGCGTTTCACACACACACACACACACACACACACACACACACACACACACACACACACACACATATATATATATATATATATATATATATATATATATATATATATATATATATATATATATATATATATATATATATATATATATATATATATATATATATATATATATATATATATATATATATATATATATATATATATTTGGTGAATGAAGGTGACGCTGACGCCGTCGCCGGTGGTGAAATCCAGCTGAGAGTGTCTATGTAATTGCTATCGTAATAAAAATACTTTTTATCCATTTCATTCTATTCTTCCCGACAACCACGTGCACTTACTTTGTGTACTCCTGTAAAGCGTGCTCTGCTGTAAGATTGTTAAGCTTGAGGAGAAGACGCGCTTCATATAATTGTTTCTCGTGTGTGCGGCGGGCATAAAATAAGCTTGCTTGACAGATTATTTGGTAATAAGTAAAAGCGTACTACCGCATAATATATATATATATATATATATATATATATATATATATATATATATATATATATATATATATATATATATATATATATTCATTGAGAAAGTTAAGTGGGTCTGGTACGTATAAGAAAAGAAGCGGCACACGTGCGAGAAAGCAAGCAGTTCCTTCATAGATTTACGTTTCGGCCTTGGCACGGCCTTCGTAAGAGAATGAAAAGTGAACAAGGCATATGCCGCTTTTAAGGGCCACTGATATCTCAAAAAAACGTCAGGAGTTCAAAATCAAACATCAGTGACAATTCATTTTGATCTATCACCTCGTGTAACGAGATAAGTGCTACAACTTGAGGAACGTTCCTTAAGTTGTAGCACTTACGGGGGCCGTATGTTTCAGCGTCTAAATAATTTTCTTATTTATTTATATTTGGCAAAAAAATGGGAAGGTAGGCTACGTTATCGCCGGCTATCCCGACATCATGACAGTGATGTACAAGATAAACACACAAACACAAAAAATTAAGAATAAAAGACAAATAAACTAATCAGAAGCACTAAGTGCATACTATGTACACTATAGGGCTTATTATGCATGAATGAGCACGGTATTTACGGGCATAGTTCACTTCATATATCGGGATCACATTGCGTACAGATTCCGTACAAACAGTGGCCATGTATATGAACTAAAGGCAGTTAATTAAACTTCTGTCCAATAAAAAATCAGGGAGGATGCTCACTGCGTTCTTTTGATTATCAGTATGTGGACATGATCCAAGTATTTTTCCAATCGTAAATTGTCGTCTGTCGAGTCGGTTGACGCGATCACTCAGTTCAGCGCGTTGTTGATGAACTGTTCGGAGTGCATGGGAGGTGTATATTTTTTCTTTACTTGCGTTTGAAATAGGCAGCCTAATGGATGTGTGTGTTTTTTCATAACTTTACATAAACTATTACAAACGATTGTTTTGTTTTCCCCTTATTCTGCTTAGATAGGGTAAAGTAGGATGTTTTTTTTTTCAAGAACATCGCTTCTAATTTTTTTTTTAATTTTTACTATCGCTGAATTCGTCTCCTTTATTGATTTCGCGTTAACCTTTGGGAACTTTATGCACTTCGCAAAGGTACATCAGGACATCTTTGGAAAGCTCCTCGTTTTGTGATAATCAAACTCTCGGGGTAAAGCCCCAGCGAACACTGCCAAGAAAACTGTATTGGCAGATAAATTTTCTTTCTTTCTTCTGCGGCTTTTTTTTGTTTTCCTTCTTCTTGTTCTTTTTGTTTTTGAGGTGCAAGTAGTTTAAGCCGCTGTGATGAATGTAGGCAATGTGTTTTGATTCCATCTTCAAAAGTTTCTGAGATGGGTTCCTTCCCCCCCCCCCTTTTTTTGTGCGCCCCTGGTAACGCGCCACAATGTCTATACAAGAGCAGTATGCTCCCAAAAAAGTTTGCAGAACATGACGCAAGCTGAAAATGGAAACTAGTTTCAGCCTGTGTCGCGTTTTTTTTTAAATCCAGTATGTGGTGACCAAAAGAGGCAGCAGTAAACTCGTTCCCGTGTGGATTACTAACTAGGTGCATCAGGAAAAAAATAAGAGCTAATTAGTCAAGCAGCCTGTCAAATTATAGTTAAGTTGGCTGGTGGATAGTACGTGCAATACAGGGGCTCTATCTGAGCGGGCTGTTGTAACATGCTTAATCAAAAGATTGCGCGAAAAAAGAGGGGGGGGGGGAGGAGAGACCCTCAAGCTTCAGAGTTCGATGCAATAGCGATACTCTGTCCCTAATGCCGACTTCAACCACTTAGTGCGTAATTTTTATTGCTTGATGCTACTCGAGAAGCTTAAATTGTGGATTACCACAAAGCAATTAATGATTTTCAAAGATGCTTATGTCGGTGAAGCTTGCTGTATTCTGTGTAATAAGCAGCATGCTTTAAACCACGAGCCATTACGCGTGTGAAATGTTTTCTGAACTTGCTATGTGCCCGCTACGTGGTGTCTTCTTTTGTAATGGGCAGCCGGCTTTAAACGACGAAGTTCTCATGATAATCCCATGTTATGACGCCCGATGACAATGTTCGCTTGTACCGCGCAATATCACTTCGTTGCTTCTATAGCACATTGTTGTGTTGTGACGCCTGTATAGAGAACGCGTGTGTTTGCGAAGCATGAAAGTTTTCACTGCGTTTCCAAGCAGAGGAAAGTATTTTAATGTAGACGCGTGGCTGTTTGGTAGAACACCTGCTTTCCACGCAAATGGCCCGAGTTAGGTCCACTCTCGAATCCGATAATCGTTAATTATTTATTTTATTTGCATGTTTGTTATTTTTCGGTCACGGACAAGATGATGACTTTTTCGCTAACAACCAACGACGTCGACGCGAGAATTTCGGTGGAACGAGCTCCTTGACGCTTTCGCGTTAAAATGATAAGACCAGAAGCGAACACTTACAACATACATGCACACGTTTGATGTGTTTCCATCTGGTCCTCGTGTGTTTCGCGCTACCTTCTCATTAAGCTATAGATTTTGTTTCAGCAGGAATAAGTGCCTGAGGCTGGTTGGCCGACGTTTCGATAGGTCGACCTATCTTCGTCCAAGGCGCTTCATCCTCAATGGACGTGTTGGTTCCTGAATTGTTAGTCTGTGACGTCACGTTACGTAGTCTCAGTGTAGATAATTCGTTTCTTCAGAAGATGGTGGAAAGTACAGACAGTAGCACACCGTAACGTAACGTAAAAAACTAGCCTTTTTTCTCATACTAACACGCTAAGGATGATGAGGTGTCCTTAACAAAGATAGTCCCACCTGCCGAAGCGGTGGCCAGCCTGCCTTAGGTACGTGTTCCCTTTCGTGCAATCTCACGAGAAGATCGTTCGATTGCTCGTTTGTTTTGTTGGATGCTTCCTATAATGAAGCCAACTGACAGTGAAGTTAAGGAACATGTGGGGAGTATTGTACTTGTATTTATTTGAACTGGAATATTGCAATTGGTACGTGAATGGAAATGAATTAAAGTAGATAATAAGTCAAATTTCCATCGGCAGGGACAAAACATGCAAGCGTGGCCGATGCTATAATTGAGCCGCAGAGGTGGTCACATTTTCATTGACTGTATTTCGTATTTATGGTTTCGTGTCTCCCTGGCAGTGTTGCCAGCGCCACTCGCTGCCACAACGGCGAGTGCGCAACACTCTTTTGTTGCCAGCTCGCGCGAAATAGCACGCCATCTTATTTCGAGCTGGAAGAGAGAGAGATATATAAAGATGCAAGGAAGCTGAGCAAGAAACCTTCGAAATCAGCCTATGGGATCATATCTATAGGAATAGGACTCTCGCTATGAAAACACGTTGTGTTTACAACCGTGGGTTCCAATATTTATGGGGGACGTCATGCACTTCTAATGTTCACAAGTTGTGGGGAATACTAAACATGCAATCTTTTCTCTTTTTTTCGTATTCATGCGCAGATCTGGCTGACGCTGGCGGAGCGCTACCTGGCCAGCCGAGACCTGGACTGGGAAGCGACGGCGCGGTTCTGTTTCAACGAACGCTGCAACCCTGACGACGACAACCTTGGCGTGCAAATTGTCAAGGTGGGAACGTCCATCATGAACATAGGAGAACGCTACAGTGTTATGATATTTTGCGTATTGAACAAAGGAAAGACACCTAACGAGGCTGTGAGGCCAGGCTGCCTGGATTGCTACTTTGGTGGCACTACGCTGTTCGCCCACTGAGACCGCGCCCCTACTTTTGCTATCTTGTGCATATGCCTAACGAGCGTATGATGTGTGTGTACTATATTTCTGTGTTTAAGCGAAGAGAGAATTGCAGCTTCTTTGGGCTGCAATATGGGAAACAATGAGCTTCACACTGTCAAGAGGTTAAGCAGGACAGCATTGTACGGACGCCGCATAGGCGTGCTCAGCGTGCACTATCAGAAAAATACGGGAGAGGAGAGGGGGGCTTGATTGTGTATTGCAGCACCCCCTCCCTACTAAGTTAATATATGCATCAACTTTCGCGCCCCACCTCCTTCTTTGCGCATGCTGTATGGATAGGGAGCTAAACCACAAGATCAGTCACACGGGTTTCTCTGGAAGAAACCTTCTTAGTTGCCGAAAGATTCGTTCGTGGTCCCGGAATCGAACTGGGGACCAACCAACGCTTTTCTGAGCTGTCGCTCTATCAATTGAACAAACCAGGAAGCTAGTAGACGACTTCAAGTTTTTTTTTAGTAATTCATTGCCGCACCAACCATTGCTAATTTCCTGCACTGGCTAGCTCAACTGGTAGAGCGATCACCCTGGAAATGCGTTGTCCGGGTTCCATCTTCGGACTTCGACGACTCTAGAAAGTTTTTTTTATTTCTGATAAATTCGTGTAGGATTCTTTGTTGTTTCGTGCGACACACGTACGGTGTTCAACCTCCCTTTATCAGGGCTGTTGATGTCATTGTACCCATGTCAATGTATATCGAACGTTTCGAAAAACGTGTGCCTAATAGAATTGCCAGGGCTCCAGGAAGTCGTGCTTCGCCCAAAGGAAGCGAACGCAAAGCTTGGTCTTGTAAGTGAACCAGTGAGTGAGAGAAGTGAGCAATATGTCATAGGTGGCACTAGATTCCGGTTCATCGTCCCTGTGCAGGACCTCCACCGTACGGGCTGCAGCCTGTTCAGCGGCGACCAAGCGGAGCAGAACCAGGCGCTACTCAAGCGGGTCCTGCTGGCGTACGCGCGCTGGAACAAGTCCGTGGGCTACTGTCAGGGTTTCAACCTGCTCGCCGCCTTCGTACTCGAGGTGGTCGAGTGGTGTGATCAGGATGCGCTCAAGGTGAGAGCTTGGAGTCCGAGGGTATGTTCATTTAAACCCATTTTACGGGATCTTGACTAAGGCAGCAGAAGCAGCCGATGCGTCACCATAATTAAAAGACAGTATTTTCCGACCTCAATATGGCAAAACCTTCTGTAGTTATGAACATACGTCGTGTGTGATAATCACCTTCATCCTCACCGATGGCTGTCTGTCTCAGCAGCGAGGGCCAACACGCTTGCGCCCGCGTGCGTATGGGCTTTATAACCAGGAACAGTGAAAGCCCAGGCGAGAGTGGTCGGCGAGCGTTCACGAGGTCTGCGCGTCGTACGGTTCATCAGCACCGGGATAAAAGAGCCAACGGGAACATTTGCATCCTGAATATTTTGTTTTGTTGCGACAAAGGTTTTCAAGTTTTGTTAGTAAAAAAAATAGTTTTCCAGATTACCCCGACGTCGACGAGCGTGCAGTTTTTTTTAGTATAAAATAAACCTCTGCAATGTAAAGTCTTTACAGACTCGTCTCCTATTTCACTATTTCATAACCCCTTTTCCCTTCCCAAACGTAGGGTAGCAAACTGGACGTCACCACCAGTTAACCGGCCTGTTTTAATTTACCTTTTCCTCTTCACATATGTGTAATCAGTGCCAAATAGATGTTCTGCTTGTTGCAGCTAGAACATCTTTTAATTATGAAGGAAGGGTGCAGTTTATGTGAGGTCCACTGCTGACCCAACGTATGTTAGCCGTTGGGTAATGTTGCCTAGTGTAAACAGACGTTGGCTAGTGCTGCATTCCTATTGACTAATACTGGCTATTCGCTGTTTATTAAGTTGACAGGCGTGTTTTATTGTCCTTTTGCTTTACCCTACTACATACACGTCTGGAAGTTACCCAGGAAGTGGTGATGGTGGCGATATCTCTCTGCTGCAGATGATGATCTACCTCGTGGAAGGAGTGCTTCCGGAAGGCTACTTCGCCAACAACCTCCGCGGCCTCTCCGTCGACATGGCCGTGTTCCGGGAGCTGCTCCGGCTGCGGCACAGCAACTTGGCCACGCACCTCGACAGGCTTCAAGCGGGTGAAAGCAAGGCCGGTCAGTGGGCTTGTATGCTTCTTTACAAACTGGATCTGATTACACTTCCACATATTTCTCACTTACGCAGCACATCTACCATTATATTATGGGGTCGTTTGTGTGTACTATAGTATTTCGACCTCTATAGCATCTCGTAATATGGTCTGTGTGGTCAACTCCTGAACCTTCACAACTTGAGGGTATACTTTGAGCTCTTCAACTGTAACTTTTGCACGTAAAAAAAAAAGTCTAGCTATGCGGTTGCCGCTAACTTGGTGCGTTCGCTCTTCATCTTCGCAGGTCTGAACTACGAGCCCCCGCTGACGAACGTGTTTACGATGCAGTGGTTTTTGACGCTGTTCACCACGTGCCTTCCGCGTTCGCTGGTAGTGCGCGTCTGGGACCTCATCTTGCTGGAAGGAAATGAGGTGCTCCTGCGCACCGCCATCACCATCTGGGAGGGGCTGGCAGAGTGAGCACGCACCGCTTCACTGTTCTCGCTTCCGCGGACAGAGATGTAGTCATGCAATCGAAAGTGTGTAGCAGCGTAAAAAGGGGGAAGGTTGTGGTACGACTCGTTTTCTAATAGCATGATGCAGGGATTGATTGATTGATTGATTGATTGAATAATTGATTGATTGATTGATTGATTGATTGATTGATTGATTGATTGATCGATCGATCGATTGCTTACCACAACATGCACTGACGTAGGGCCGTCAATACATGCGGTTAGGTTAATCGTCGGCACATTATCGCGCCTGATTCGTAGTGGTGATGATAATAATTTTCTCTTAAGGTATAGTACTGTACAGCGTGCCATGAAGCTCCTTCTTATCACCCTGCTGATGCGTGATGATGTTTGGAAAGGGAGGAAATGCTAAAATCAATACTGAGTGGAATTGCGCCTGTGCTGTGACAACTATATATGAGGAAGATCCGAATTCCAAGACGTCTAGCATCTGGGCTGGAAGGATGCTGGCTTTGGGCAACTGTCGCCAATTCGAGCCTTGCAGTCACTTCAGGCGTTGCCAACGGTTCAACTACGGCAAATCGCTGATATCTCAAGTTGACCTAAAGCAGGAAAACGCGATGACGTCTCGCGGCAGTAATTCAAAAAAGACCGAAATTGCGTGCAATTTGAAAATGCTACGGTTCGCAGAAAGCTTTTCTGAACTCAGCTGACTGTTTGTCTCTTAGCAGCATTCAATAATTGTTCAACCTGGCGCTTTCCTTGCATGGTCTCGGTACTGGCAGCCGCATCATGACCGTGGGAAGCGCAGACGAGTTCTACAGTGTGATGGGCGTGCTCACCCGGGAGATGGTCGAGTTCGGCGTCAAGGACCCCCACGAATTCATCGTGGTGAGACTGACTCCGCTGTTGTGGCTCCTATTTAGCGTGTCGAGAATGTATACAGTGCGTCGCAGAGGTGCAAACATTTGGCACCTATACAGGCGTCAACATCTCACGACATTACGGTTTGTGTTTTCGATGTTTTCCTATCGAAGAGACCCTGGGTTTAGAGATGTGTCACGTGACCATCTCCGAAACACGTCAGATTCTGTGAGAGGCAATGTTGTCTTGCACAATGTTTTATCCCATTTGGCCCGTAGATGACGTCTTAGACATTAGGACTTTTTAGGCTTTACACCGAATGCATGCGTCACCGGCCTGGCAGGAAGGGATTGTCCAATATAATGGTTTAGAAGTCATCAGAGAGAGAGAGGCACTAAGCATCCTTATTCGGTATTATTCAGGCATAGTGTTAAGGGTGATCAGCCCCCTTCGTGGAAACCATCTATAGACTTCCGCCGCGGACCCCTAATTGCTACAAGCTGGCGCTGTTTTTAGAGGATGAGGCTGCCTTAGTTCAGGGGTGTTGTTTCGGATGGGTGCACTAAGAGGTGATTATGTACACCTCCTATCATATGGTAAAGTGTGCCCTGTGCTCCGCAACAACATGGGACAGGACTCCCACCTCAACCCGCCCACTAGTGCTAGCCTCCAAGTGGCTGGATTACAGGGGCACGCCACAACCCCCGGCAAAATGTGCTCTGCAAAATGTGTCAATGTGGGTAGGTCACGTATAACTGGGAAATTGTAATGTCCAGTAGAGCTGCGAAAGCTGTTGGTTTTCAGGGCTCTTAGTAAGTCTTGGTCTTGTGACATAACGTTTGCAGGCATGCTGGAGCATTTTGGAGCTTATAACATGTTTGAAGTTTTTAACGACCTTTTCTGTATCTACGAACACCTTCTAATCCATGTTCTCTCTCCCTTTTTCCTCTCTTTTCATGCCCCGGCCATCACATATTTGGGCTTTCAACGCAACTACTCGTCTTGACTACTGCGCTGCGTTCGTTGCCAATCGCAATCTACGGTCGACTCTGTGCGTATCAAATCCGCTTTCTGCCCGTGCTGTTCGCTACGCCGACCGTTGTGACAAATTCACGTGTGTGCCGTGCCTCGTGCTTTGCTTGCGGTGCTGACGTGGCCCCGCGCAGGCCATCTGTGACGTGTCCAGGGTGCCTATCCCGCAGCTGTCGGAGTTGCGCGACCGCTACACGTACAACATCAGGCCCCTGCCTCCCGCAGCGGCACCCAGTCGCCACGGGCTCTGGCTCTTCCTGGGCGACGACGAGGAGAACGACGCCGACTCGGACCACCAGATGATGGTGGCCGCCGCCTTCTGCGGCATCTCCAATGCCTTTCTCGTCGCCAAGAATAGAGGTAAGACCCGAACGAAGCTTTTGAACAAAAAAAACTACGCGCCTAATCTATATGTTCACTCACATCAAAAGCACGGCACTCACGCTACGTTTAATTGATAATGTAATGCCACTAACGCACTAATGAGCGAAATAGCGGTATGTTAATTTTACCATAGTCGTGGTGAAATTACGTGCCCGATTGAAAAGTATTTTTACTTCGAGTGAACATGTCGCCATTTGATGCATCGTTAAGCATGGTTACAGCTGGGATTTCTTGATTTTTGTTTTTTTGTATGATTTCATGCCAGTGGTTGTGTGTGCGTGTGTGCATGTAGTGCGTGTGTGGGTCACTAATATGGCGCGCATTGCACCGACTTTATTGTTGTGCCTTAAGTACTCTAGAAACGTCGTTTTGCGTAGTACTAGCCGTAATTGAAGGATGCTAGCTTTAGTTAACTCAATGTTTATATTATAGTCATGATGGCATACGCCTCGACTAACGTAGATCTATGAATCTCCTAACCTATATCGGTGACAGTCGCGATGTCATTGTATTGCAAAATTTAAGCTAACTAAAATAGTCATTATTTTTTTATCTCGTAACCTCTAGGCCAGGGAGCCGTCCACGCTTCCCTACCGAGCCCCTTGGACCCTAGTCGAATGACATTGGACATCTCGACACTTAAGAGGCAGTACTCAAGACTAAGACAGCGCCAACGCCAAGCGCACATCATTCTCACTGGTGAGAAATGTTTCATTGTTTTCTCATTTTTGTTTACTTATCGTATACACAAAGTCATTTACTTACATAAGTAGCCGTGTATAATATTTGTATCTAGGCTCCCTATTATTACACATGAGGGGGTCGGAATCCGAAACCACCAGTGTACGTATTTTTAGGTGCATGTTACAGGATCCCAGATGATCAAAATAAACTGTCACAAGTGACGTCCAGAAGCTCCTACCGCCACTTTTGGTGTTTTTGAGAAATTAAATCTTGGTGAGGCATTAATTTCACCATATCATATCTTCTTTCGCAGGAAACCTGCAGGCTCCCGCGTCGACGCGCCCCCAACGAATATCGCCGGGCGTTCCAGTAAACAACCTTCTCGCGGGCCAGAAGCCACTCGTACGCAGGTGCCGCCCGCCGCCTCCGACGCACGCCGTGCCCACCGGCTTACCGACCACATACACATCGGCAACACCGTCGAGCGGCGTCACGTCAACGACACGAGTATCCCCGCGCGTAGGCGGCGTACCGACCACGTCAACCTCGAGAACATCGCCTTCGAGCTCACCATTGACCAACGCGCGTTTGTCTTCGACTGCCGCCACGCCAAAGACGGCGCGAAAGGCATCCCCTCGTGTGACCACGAGAGACCCGATACCCGTCGAAACGCTTTCCTGGGAGCAGGCGAAGAAGTTGAAAGCTGGGAGGGACGACAGTAGCAGCTGTTCGAGTTCTTCGTCTACCGAACTGTGTGATGACAAGAACAACAGGTCGTCGTCGCCCGACGAACCGCCGCCACCCTCCAGGAAGGAGAGTGGCGAGAAGCAAGTAAACGACGCCGACTCCAAGGTAACGCCACCCTCTTTGACGGAAAGGAAATCTCCGCGCCGGTTAAAGAATGGAACGTGCGACAAGACGTCAGACAGTTCGTTGTCTTCTTCTTCGTCCTCTGAAGAAGAGGAAAGCCGCGGCCGCCGGGCCAAGCGTCGCCACGATGCACACGATGCCGAGGGCGCGCAGCCGAAGCTTCCTCCGCGACGTCTGGCCGAAGGGTTCAAGCCTGGAGTGGCTGGTGTGGCGAGAAAGTCGGGCATTCGTGCCACCTTAGTGAGGCACCAGGAACCAATAAGCCTAGACGACGACGACGACGGTTCCTACAAACCAGACGACGAGAGCGATGCCTCGAGGAACTCGTCGTCGGAGAGCTTAACGTCGGACGAAGAAGAGCAGCCTTCTTCGAAGCTGGAGACCGTCAGTTCCTTAGCGGAGGCATCTTCCGCGTTGGACGACTCGTCGCGTTCCCTAGAAAGGGTGCAACCGCAAAAGCCGGCTCCTGACTCCCTCAGCTCGGAGACAGAAAGCTCGAGAAACACCTTCTCCAACATGGTTCTCTCCGGTTCGGACAAGTACAACATTAGGACGTCCTCCGAGGCGTCGAGCTGGAAGTCTTCGAGTGACGCCTGCCTAACAACGTCCTCGTCAAGCGGACCACCACCGCCTTCGGAAGTGGGCAGCAGGAAACCTTCCGACGAGCAGGCGAACCAAGCTAAACTCTCGGACGAAGAGTTTCAGAGGCTGTCTAGAAAGTTTAGCCAGTCAGCGCTGTCCGACAGGCAGGCCCAGCGAATGGCGTTACGAAACACCAGCCGACGAGGAACGGACGAACTGGGAGCCCCCCAGCGGCTCTCGACCAACATTGACAGGTCGTCTTCGGAGGACGCCGACCGGAAGCTCTCGCTGGGCTCTCCACCTCGATGGCCGCCGAGACGCACTAACACCTCAGACGAAACAGGCGGCGACTCACCTTCGACCGAACTGGAGAGGTTTCGCCGGGACTCTAGCAAACGGGGTTCGGCGAGCAGCGAGATAAGCTCGTCAGCACTCAGAAAGTGGTCCTACAAGTACGACAGCAGGAACACGTCCAACGACGTGAGCTGGAGGTCGTCCGACACTGACTACCAACAGTCGTCGCTACGCTACGAGAGGTCCATCTCGGAAGAGGCCGACGACGGTGACGCGGCACCCGGAGATGTCGCATCTGCCAGACCCTGTCTACTGAAAGAAGACAGGACGGGCTCATTCAGGGCCAGCCAGGAATCTATCGATGGCCGGCTGCTGCCCTACGACTCGTCGTCTGGCCGAGAGCCAATGTTTCCGGGGGAGAAGCGGCGCGGCTCGTCACTGACCTGCACTACGCTAGAAACGCTGAACGAGATGATTTTCGAGAAGGCCGAAGAGGACGTTAGTCAAGAAGCTAGCCATGAAGCCAGTCAGGAGGCGAGCCAGGATTTAATTAGGTATAGTGAATCGAGTACTTCGAGCTCGCACCTAATGTCTCCCAACAAGGAACTTCGAAGATCGGTATTTTTGCTGGGACAGAAGGTGTCCCCGGACTCCGGAGTGCACACCGTGGCTGACAGTGAGAGCAAGGCGGCCGTGAACGAGGCTTCAGGGCACCGCCGCGACTCTTCGACACCTTCCGGACATCCGCGGTCTCCCGGAGGCGCGCCCCGCAAGTCCTCGCTCAAGTTCGACGCCTCCAAGTTCTTCGAGAGTCTGGCTCACGCGACGTCGGTGACGCGAAGTGTCCGTTGCGCGTCCGAAGGCTCAGCGACGGCGCTAGGAGGGCCATCTGGCGTAGAATCGGCTAGGCCTAAGACGACTCGGTCACTGAGCACAGACGCCACAATGATGACGGCTTCGGGTCAGTCTGGTGGTTCGGGAGTGGGTGATGGTGCGACGTCTATACCGTTGATTCGGCGACATAGGTTTCTCTCGGGTGATGTCGGCGACTCGAGGGTCACTCCTCCGACGTCGCCGAGGCGCTCGGTGGGCGAGAACTACAACCCGTTTCCCACGCGAAGAACTTCGTTCACGGGCTGCATCAGCGACTTCAAGGTGAAGCTGGGACTGTACTCTTCGCAAGACAAGCCGGCTGTTGCACCGGCTTCGAATGGTTGTAAGACGACTTCCATGAAGAGTTAACCAACAGCCCAATGTGAATTACATTCTAGGTAAGCGAAATTACTTTCTCGTGCTGGCCAAAAAAAGTTAACATTGCCAATATGATCAGTGCAACGTGATCGCGTAGTTTCTAACTGGAACGTGTGCGTGGAGCACTTGAACATTATTATTATTATTATTATTATTATTATTATTATTATTATTATTATTATTATTATTATTATTATTATTATTATTATTATTATTATTATTATTATTATTATTATTATTATTATTATTATTATTATTATTATTATTATTATTATTATTATTATTATTATTATTATTATTATTATTATTATTATTATTATTATTATTATTATTATTATTATTATTATTATTAGCCCGACTACACCCACTGCATGGTAAAGGCCTCTCCTATGTTTCACCAATCAACCCGGTCGTTTACTTGTTCCGGTCAAGTCATCCCTATACCAACTTCTCAACCTCTCCTTTGGAAATGGCCCTGTAACATACTTGCACGGACAGGACAGACCATAACATGAAGTCCGTCTAGTTCGTCCAGATACATTACAGTGCAATTACCCAACATCATATATAACCAAACAGTCTCTACCTTTTCATCTGCCCGCCTAACTTTCTATATCTCCCTCTTGCACTTGCTTTCTCTTAGAATGGAGTCTGCTACCCTTAATCCTTATTGCTTACCATTACTTCTCAATTCATATCCAGTCCGTGATCATTTCTTTTTGATTTCGATTAAGGCCAAGCTTCAATTATTATTGTAGACAGCTAAATAGCAGGGGAGAGAACGGCGGTCACCTTTATTCTGTTCACAAATTCTCGCATAGCTGCCGAAATAAACGACTTCGCAAAGGCAGCATTGGTGAAAAATGTAATAAAGGCTACTTGCCTGTACAAACCAGACGGTGGTCAAAAACTGGGCTAAAAACTCTCCAAGGAGGTCACCAGCTCAAAGGAAGAGGTAGCCATCGCTTGTTATGCGCTTGATGATAGTAGCATTGAAAATTTCACAGCGTTGAACAGGAAAGAAGTTAGAAGCACAAGAATTTTATGCTACACTCGAAGGTCTCTCTTGCAGACCTCTTCCGAGCGCGTTACAAGCTAGAGGCCCATCTACTATGCCATTGCAGAGCACGTTGAAAAACACCAGAGGGTTGAAATTTTTGTTGCCATCTTCTATTGCGTACCTCGCAATCTTGTCGTGGTTTTTGCACGTAAGATACCAGATAATATTATTGGTATTAAAGACGAGTTCTTTTACTCGAACGACCGGGGCTCGATGCCAGCGTAGACTATCATCGCCTTGTGTGTCTTCTATTTGTTTGTCCCCAGTCCATGTGCTGCGAAACATTGGAACTATCTATTACAACGTTGACCGGATTGGCAATGCAGTCTAAGATGTAGTGATCAACAAAGCATTTTCTCGCGTCACGATCTCCTCGCTTTCTCATTTCCGCAGGTCATCGGGTTCGAAGCACGCGCCAGTACACGCGTGATTGCGAACCAACGCAGCGACTGCCCTGTGCCCACGCAGGCAGGCCTGTCTCTCATACTGCCCAGCGGAGAAGCCCGTCACGCCGAGACACGGCACCTGTCGGAAAACGCTCGTGGACAAAGAAGAAACAAAATGTCCTGCTGGGAACTTCACAACAAAGTTTTGGCTGCAGTGCCTGGATGCGTTTACAGGGATGCTTACCGGAATACCCGTGCCCGTCTTATTGCGTTTCCAAACTTTCAAACTGTGTTACTGCTCTCTTTCTCGTCGTTGTCTGCGAAAAGCAGGACTGGACAATATCGTCGTGGTCTTGTGACGCGGTGGTATGGTTTCTTAGTGGGTGTCGCAGCTCAAACACTGTTGTTAGCGAGCCGTGTTGGCTCCTAATTGACATTTACTGACTTGAATTGTCGAGCTCCTCTTCTATATTTACTGTTGGCTTTTCGAGAAATTAGTGCCGATTGCTGTATTTTTTTTGTAGGCCTGATTTGTGCAACAGGTGGCGCAAGTGAAGTCTGTTAAAACTGTTTGATGACCACAATGATACAACAGGTTTGTACTATTGTTGCTTGATAATATTAACTGGTTTGTGGACATTTACGTTTACACAAGTTGCACACCTCAATACGTCATAAACATAGACAGCATGTCGACGTCGGGTTCCGGGGTGGCGCCAGGATACTTGTAGTAGAGTGGTGGATTGATTGACATATATGTGGGGTTGAACGTCCCAAAATCGCCATATGATTATGAGAGACGCCGTAGTGGAGGGCTCCGGAAGTTTCGACCACCCGGAGTTCTTTCACGTGCACCCAAATCTGAGCACACGGGCCTACAACATTTCCGCCTCCATCAGAAATGCAGCCGCTGACCCCGGGATTCGATCCCGCGACCTCAGGTCAGCAGCCGAGTACCTCAGCCACTAGACGACCGTGGCGGGCCTAGAGTGGTGGAGATAAGTGGTGAATTGGCGTTTTGTTCAGACTACGCCTACCTTCTTTCTTTTTTTATGGGGGAGGGGCAAGGGAGGGACCGCGCTTCCCCTGGCGCCACCGCGGTCGCATTAAAAGTAAGCTCGCTTAACCTTTCACTCTTATTGGCCCAGCGTCCTCTGTTGGCTGTTCAGTGTCGCAACGAGTGTCTGTCATTTCGTAAAAACACAACACTATCATGAGTAGTTTGCGGAACGTATATTTGTAACAGAAAGTCGCGAACGTTCGAACGTTTGATATTTAAGAATTTTAAAAATTAGGTATTTAAAAGGCGAATAAACCCATCACTGGCATTTCGTCTAGTATTCAGCGGCAAGATCATGCCAAAGATGATGGAAATCATTCGTAGCATTTCTGATGTGGCACACATTTATAATTCATAATTTTGATGGGTATTGACAGACTGTTTTCGAATGTTTACTACTGTTGAAACGATGAATGCGTGCCACCGACACGAACATATTCATGTAAACCCAGAGGTCAGTCGGTGATTGTGAAGGATCTCGGAGTACATTTTGTGTCGCAATATAGCTTACTTATTGGCAAGTAGCTTCCGTAAAAATTCTAAGTTCAGCTCGCGAGTAAAGTGACCGTTTCGCGAAGGTTTACAGACACTTTTCTTTGGCTTCTGGAAAGCTCATGGGCTGCGTATTTATGTCTGTCGCCATGGCATCGTCAGAATGCTTTTGTCTTTTCTCAGAAAAATGTGAATATGTACCATTATGCCACCATTGTTGCTACTTCGTTTGTGCTTTCAAAGTCAGCCTCGGGCAGCGCTTTCGAACTACAGAAGCATAGCACTCTTCAGTCGCGAACGCTCTCATGTGAAAAACAAATGTCAGTGTTACGTCATACATTTATAAACTGATGTATTTCAGGTTTACTTAAATTTCTTCACGAGGCACCGCTCCAGTCGTTTCAGATGGTAATGAGCGACTTCACCGTCTAATTAAGCTTAAGCCAGAGTATCTTTAGTACCCCACACGTGCCTGTTTTCTAAGACAAAATCGACAATCTGCGTTCGGAGCTACGAATTGTTCTCGCTGTTTGAGTAGTCATCGAAGCGATCTAATATCGAAGAGATCAGATAGTTTCATCCTTCTGTTTGCCCTGTTTTCCGTCACTCGTTTGCGTTGGTGGTAAACGACTGCTCGATAAAAGGTGAATATTTCCTTCAAATGTCGATGCTCATCAGAAGTAAGCAAGTTAATGGGGCCCATTTTGAGTTTATGACAGAAAGATGCTACTTATTGGCTGAGAAACCAACGTGCGATACTCGCGTTTTCGTTCCACTTCTTTTATTTTATTTTTTCTACTCTCCCCTCCTCCTTTATCACCAGGCACCAAGATGCCACATTTATGCGAGCATAACATATATTTGAGGTCAGGTTGATGACGATTGAGCACACTATCTAAATGTGATAAGACAGAAGTCTATTCCTCTGTCTTTCTCTCTATCTATCTACCCATCCATCTCGCCCTCTCTCTCACACCACCAACGCACTATCAATCTACGTACCTCTCCCCTTCATCCCTCTGCAGAAGTATCTATCGAGCCGCCTTGAAAAACGTTGTGCGTAGTGTTATACAAGACCATCTTTATCTCCCCATAGCGGCGCATTGAAGAGAAAACGAGAAAATGCCTTGTTTAGATCCCTCTCGCGAGTACAACAGCTCTAGGATGTGTTCATATCGTTTCGACCAGATAGCACTTAGACGTTACGCGTTAAGCGAGATATAGCCTCAATGGTGTTTTCTGAAATGAGTGTAGCACGGCTTAACAACAGTGTGAGCGATTTGCGCAATCGTCTGTCGATCAATGGTCCCGATTGCGATGGGCTCTACGTGCGTGGCAGTCTTACTAGCCGCAAAACGTTGATTATTACAAGAGACAAAAAATTCATTAATATTTGAAGTCACCTTTCATGGCTGCCCCTTGAAGGGGCCCGTAAAAAACATTCGAAAATAAAAAGAACAGATACGCTGCTCCCTCTTGTCGTTTCCTGTCTTTTCGCCAAAATTCGTGACGCCGGCAGCCTGTTCGCGTGATGTCATGGAGAAACAAGCTCTCTATTGGTTAACATACTATAGATATCAGCTGCGTATACACTCCTACCCTGCTTTCCCGTGCAGTAGGGCGCCAGTTCTGCCTCGTCTCGCATGTACATTGTGCGCGGTCAACCTATTTCACATTGTTTTGTGCGTTTTTGACTGCGCCAGCGGAGATAACAGAGTGTAGGTGAAATTCGAAATCCTGACGGGCACAACGCTGAGAGCCAACATTGTCCACTTGTTTTTCCAAGAGATAAGTGGCGACGGGGAGGTGGCGCCTGTAGGATGGATGAGGAAGGCGAGAAAGGAACTACCCTCTCGTTTTTTTAACTCGGCGTGCTTTAGGGGTACTTCAATTGTACGTAGTGTTTATAAGTAATGCTGTGGAATCACACATCGCTGCCTCATCTGCAAGTGTTCGTCTACCACCGTCTCGAGCTGATTTGTCTTTACATAACCGTGCGCGGAGCCTGCCTGCGGTTATCCCGGAAAATTTTATTGCGCTCGCGGTAAAATACTGGTTGTGAATGGAGGCAGTTATGTTGTACATTCCAAGCCAGGAAAAGGCACTTTACTGTCGCTTATGATCAGCGGAATGAAAGCGTGCCTAAATGAAAACAAAAATATTGTTTTTTTTTTTACGTGCCAGAACGACGATACGAATCACTTTGTGGTTGATTTCGAATTATGTTTCACCAACCTGGTTTCTATAACGTGCGCCTAAATCTAAGTTCACAGGTGTTCTAGCACATTGAGTTCATCTGATTGCGGCCACCGGGGCTGGGCATCGAACCCTCGGCCTCGTTTTTGCCTTACTTGCGAGGCTACAGTGGCGAGTCGTGAAGGCGAAGTGAGATGGCGAGAGGTAACTTTAAAGCAGGTCGTCAAACTGATTGACCTATGTGAAGGTGGTTTCGACAAACAGAATCGAATGAGGCTAGTGGGTAAGTATGGGTCAGTTATTACTTGTTTCCGTGAATCAACCCTTAGTAACGTTTGGCAGAGGACGTTAATAAAACGCTGGTTACGTTGCTTAGTATATAACAAAACCTTGTGAAACTGCGATTTCGAAGCGACTGTTATCCCTATCATAAAACGCAATTTACATGTTAACGAAGAGTATATATAAAAAGAATACAGTACCTGCTGTCATCCTGCGAAATCTGTGAGAACTCTTGAAAAAGCAAATTAATTTAGGAAGTTCAGCATTACAAAACACCACACTTCCTCTGGAAAGATGTCGTATCGGCGTTGCTGCGATCATTATCGAAGCAAGAACTCAAGTTAGTTACTGGTGCTTTGTCGCAAAGGTGAAATTAATGACCATTCGTTATTATTCATTGTTAGATGACAAGACATCTTGAAACTAAGGCTTTGTAGCAGCGGCTGTCCAACTCGTCAAAAGTAAACTTCAAGTGATCCATGTGGACTAATCGCAAGCGGTGAGTCCGCTTATATCTGCGCAGTAAGCTTGCCCGTCTTAGTGCAGGTAATTAACGAGGAGAGTCTGCCTTGATAAACTAGAAAACTCATCATAGTGATTCAGGTTAGTGAAGGTCAAGTTTAAATATTTGAGTCATAGGTAACCCTCGTTTTGCAGGGCTACGTGACATACGAGGAACGCAGCGTAATTAGGAAGGTAATACCGCGGGAACTGTTTTCCTGATACAATTAATTTCACTTGAGGGATGCACGCCATATGGATGAGTCGCGAAGCAGAGAAATAATGAAGTATATCAGCCAGATAAGAGACCGTGCGTTGATAAAACACAGACACGCACCTAGCCTGTTTACTTTTTAGCAGTTTCTTCGCTTTCTTGCTCGCCGCTTTCATTTCCTTGTTATCACCACATCTTTATTTTTCGCCGATATTCGCTGACACTTGCTGCATGATCTTGGTAAAACAACGTAAAAAGGTAATAATAATTACCACATTTCATCACGTACTAGAGCGAGCGGAAGTCCTGAATTGCACTCAGTGGGACTTGGTAGAGAAACAACTTGCACTTGGGAAATTCTTTCCAATTTTGCACAATATATTTATTTTCTTTCAGTACTCGCCCTCCTGGCAATATTGTTGGATTTTTTTCCAAAAATTTTGATGGCATTTTTTGATATTTCGTTGCACTGCGTAAAGAAGGTCTCTTGATCTGGTAACAATGTAACTGTAGCACGACTCAACATAGTTTCAACTATGATTACAACAAACAAAAGTCTTGTTTGCTCAAAAATGCGGTGGACTGGACATTTTCACAAACCTTGCACGTATTGCGTACCTTTTAATTTCTTTTTTTTTTCTGTAGAGCTTAGAAACTTGCATTCCAGATGAAGGCATGATCACGCACGCATGCTGCAATCCCTAAATATTGTTTACAACGGGTCACGTATTTTCCTGGTTGTTCCAAACCCCGCCCCAGATCATGTCGCTCAAAGCTTGAACTTGAATTCGCCTACCTTCTTCCATTGGGGATGACGCGTTTGCTCTTTTTTTTTTCCACGTTGCTCCTTGACGTCACGAGAATGATGAACAACTCGTTGCATTTTCTAGCCTCAAACCCCGCTTTGAAGATGTGTCTATCATGTTTGTGTGCACTCGCGTGGGTCCTGCATAGCCACGACCAAAGAGCTACTGGGGCGTCTCGCATTCTCTCGTCTATTAGCCGCCTTGCTCCCCCGAATGTATGCTCTTCTCCTTGTGGATGTTGTGTTACAGAGATTGCACATAGTGCGACGAGCGCACCGTACTAAAGGAAGAAAAGAAGTGTCTACGTACGTAGTGTGTGGTTGTAAATACTATGGCGTATATATTTGTACATAGGCATATACATATAATCTATTTTTCTTGTGCTTCGTTCGCTACTGTACATAAGATCACGCTCCTAAAGAAAACCGATGTTAATGGACAAGATGTTGGTTGCGTAAAAGGGCAAATAAACCTGCCACATTTTTCTTGCGACGTGTTTGCTTTTTCTTTTTTTTTTTTGTTCCCTGGCTCGGGAGAATGTCTCGTCTGGCAAAAGGTATGTGGGCATTGAATGAATGAATAAACTTTAACAGTGTAAGTGACTTTCATGTAGACAAAGCAAGAGGGTTTTGCATTCAGACTGTTTTGCAGCGCTGGAAAAGCGAGAATAAAGTGCATAAAACACATAGGACATGTGCTAACAGCTACATAAAAAAACACGATTGGTCGCTTTTTCAAAAAAAAAAAAAAACGCAATGCAACGGTACGCAATCTTGGTAAGCGTTTGCTGAACACTCGAAATGTATACGATCCGTGCAGAAGTAACTCCATCGCCGATGAAGACACCTACACAGCGTCGTTATCACGCTCTAGGTATCAACAAAGTGCTGACAGCAGAAATGTGGTACACACACTCATTTAGTTCTTGGATTGTCCGCTGGATGGCGGTATTTGTGTATGGTGAATATATGATAAAAAGAAGCGAGATGGCGGTGCTGGAAGTGTTCTCTACATGAACGGGCGGGCGAAAGCACGGACGGATTGACGGACGCTTCGCCCCACTCATTATCATTTATTCCGTGGATACGCTGTGATTTTTTTCTTGCAAATTCGTCAACGAAGTATTCAGACACGATTAGACTGACGAGCTACATTTGACAACGTCCCGCATCGTGCAAACTGGCCCGTTTTTCTGGAAACAGTTACTTTCCATGATCGTATGCTGACTGCTATCGCCCGATTGACGTTTTCCCTCGCGTCGAGGGAAAACTGATAAGAAAGTAACGCAGTGGATCAGGGTAGAGTAAAAAGGGAGGGGGTAAGTGGTGAGAAAGACCTCAATAACGAATGTGCAGCAAAAAAAAAAAAGCATGCCACCTGCATCTTCCCACGGGGGAAACTCGAGTAAATACGTCGCAGAGTGGTAGAGGTATCGCGGGAATGATGCGTAATTGGGTATGGTTTGGGAATACTTAATTGTTATCTCGTCTTTATTATTCTAATTTATTGAATGAAGGAGAAGCCTCGCCTTCAACGTCAAGCGAGAGCCAATTAAAGACGCCCTTGAATGAATTCCGAAAGCGCAATCCAGTGCCTACATTAACGGTTGGGCAGCGCGAGCAGTCGTTTTCTCTCTCTCTCTCTCTCTCTCTCTCTCTCTCTTTTTTTTTTTTTTTTTACTAGCAGATGGTGCCTGCGTCGGCCTTGGTACGCGAGAAAGAGGGAGCGACAGTTTTGCGGGTGTATTCCCGTCATGGGCCCGCACAAGGCGCGAGCATGCGCAGTGGGGTTGTGAACGGTGCCGAAGAGCGAACTGTGCGAGTACAAAATGCTCCGCATTCAAAAAATGCTCAAGAGACCGGTGGCCGGAGCCGCAAGATTGCAACACTCGGCGCTGTTGGTCACAAGCACGCCTATAGCGAGATTACCAAGCACATTCCATTTTCTAAAGCAGGGGTGGTCGGCGGAAAGCAGTCCGTCTTGTTGTTGGCCCGTCCGAAAGGCCATATATATAAAAAAAAACGCTTCTTCGTTGCTTATCGGTGGATGTGACTAAGCACATCTTTTTTTTTTTTTTGCGCTGAAGCGGCGTGCAACCGTATCTTTATCGCCGTTGCCCCGAAAACCCGTTTGTTCTAGCCCTTTCAGCCGGCCACCCCTGCTTTGAAAAATGGAATAGCCTTGGCACTCTCGACACCAGCGTGCTCAGGAAAAAACAGCGCCACGTGTCGCAATCTCGTGTTGCCTGTCTTCAGCCACTTGTGCCGATCTTTTTACGGTGCGGCTTTACTTCGGCCATTCTTATGAGAAGGTGAGGCCGTTTGTCGCCCGGTTCCCTTTCTTTTTTTCACTATCCGTGCGATTGTACGCATCAAGGCGACAAATACGGCCGCTACAGCAATCCGCTCAAGGCCTGCAGCACTCAAGCGTAAGTACCTGTTAATTTATTAATAGCTAAAGTTTACCGTGCCAAAACCATGGTGTGATTATGAGAGACGCCGTAGTGAGAGACGCTGTAGTGATTATAAGAGACGCCGTAGTGAGAGACGCTGTAGTGATTATGAAAGACGCCGTAGACCATCCGGTGTTCTTTACCGTGCATTTACATCGCACAGTGCAAGAGTCTCCACCATTTCGCCTCCACCAAAATGCGACCGCCGTGGCCTAGATCGAATCTACGACTTTCGGTTCAGCAGCCGAGCGTAAGCATCTGTGTTAACGTTACTTTATCCAGATCGTCGGTGTAAGTGCTCGGGCGTTTATTTTTTTAATCTCCGTAGAAGCGTGCCCGTTGAAAGAAGAGCACTTTCTGACAGTGACACGATTGCTGTGCGTTATGTTCTCAGTTATCCTAGTATCATTGTGCAACAGTGGCAATGTATACCATTCCGTCTGTCGGGCCGGGTTGTTTCCTACGGTGTAACGTTATAGCTGGAAGATCAACTGCACCGGCTTTGTATAGGCCTAATTGTCAATCTGAAACCGTAGGCGGGTCTAGGATGTAGCGCGTTTTAGGGTAGCGTCTTTAAGGTATGTTCGCCCATATGAGAGAAAAATGATGAGGAAAACAGGTAGGCTTTCGGTGGAAGAGCTCGAACTTACGGTTGATCCCATCGCTTTGTTAGGTGCACGTGGTACTACCGAAGCACGTGCCGAACAGTGGAGCTCGTTCATAAAAAAAGGCGTGCTTTAGGAATGTGCCCTTTTCGTTTTCATGTGCAGCCTTGTCCATTTTGGTAGGAAAGCCAGAGTGAAAGCCTCCGAGATCAAGAGCAGTTTCGCGACTTTGCCGCTATGAGAAGTTGCGCATGTGCGCCCTTCGTGTAGAGGAAAAAGGTGGAATCCGGCCTCGGTCAGTTGTTGCGCGTAGAATGCAACCATACAGCGACGCATAAGTGGAAAAATTATTCTTCCAATATGCCTTGCAAACAAACTGCTTCGCGGTGCCTTGAGTACCGCTACACGCTCATGAGGATCTATACACTGTCATCATTTGTGAAAGGGAACACGCGAGCGCGTGGCCTGCGCCTTGCAGCGGCTGCCTACAGCACCATCAGTCAACTAAGAAAAAAAAAGCACGCCCGCTTTTGGCATCATCTATTCGCAAACAATATAGCAAATCATGGTCAGTGGACAAGTGCTGCTAGATTGCGCTCCCGCTCTGTTCGACCTGTGGGCGATGACGCCAAAAGTGGCCTTGCTTTCTTCAGCTCCCGGTTGATGGTGCTGTAACGTAGCCACCGAATAGCGCAAGCCACGCGATCGCATGTTCCCTTTCACATAGGAGGACAGTGTACTTGAAAACTCGGTAAGACGGGGAGGACCCACTTAGTCTAAAGGCTCAATCACACCTGCCACAAGTATACCGGTCCCACGACTGTTTCCGACAGGTGGTCAAAAAATGACAGATCTTCACACCTGCCGGCGACCTATACGTAGCCAAGGAGAATTCACGCGTGCCCGTATACAGCTCGCATTGCCACTGCCCCATAAAGTATACCTACGTCCTCTTCCTGCGCACGTGATTGGTTCAGAGCCCCGTCGCGGTGGTCTATAGTGGCTAAGATACTCGGCTGCTGACCCGCTGGTCGTGGGATCACATCCCGGTTGCATTTTAGATGGAGGCGAAAATGCTGTAGGCCCGTGTGCTCAGATTTGGGTGCACGGTAAAGAACCCCAGGTGGTCGCGATTTCTGGAGCCCTCCACTACGCAGTCTCTCACAATCATATGGTGGTTTTCGGACGTTGAAACCCATGAATCAATCATTTGTGATTGGTTCAGAGTTTGCCGAGTGCAGTCACCCGGCTGAGAAATCGAGCCGTGAGCGATGCAGCAAAAGCGGGTCGCGTTGCGACCAAAGCGGCCATTCGCGAACGATTGCGACTAGTCGGTTTGCGACGTAGTCACGTGACCGTTGATAGTCGCCGGTGTTGAGCGAGCCTCAAGTGGTATGGGGTCGAAACGGCTGCCCGGTAGCTTGAACGTCTGTACCGCAGCACGCGTTTGTCGCTTTCACGGCTTGACAGCTTCTTGCCCAGCTTCGAACACTTTCGTCAATCCTCGGCCGAGTGAAGCGGTCCGTGACATGTCTCGGCGTCGTTATGATGCCGGGATGGCTTAACCCGTTCGCGTTCATCGGTAGCGACTGCAAAAGTTCACGACACACAACTCGTTAGACACCAGGTAGAGCAGCTTCTGCTTGTTTGTACGTAACCTATATAAGGGTGTCCCACATATATTGAGCCAAGCATTTGAAAATGAAAGGCACTTCAGCAGCGAATTGAACCAAACACGTATTACTCGCTCTAGCCTGGAGGTACTCAGGCTATTTTTCATTTCTCCCCATACTAAATAATTAATAACTCTTAATTATATATTTTTAATTATGGGCTAGAAACCCAAAATATTCACACTGAGAAGTAGATCACTTTCAGAAACCACCGACTAAATTGTTTCCTGTACAATACGTCTAGCGCTGTTATTTTTGCAGCGTTGTAAAGAAAGCCTATATCAGCACTATAGCAGTGCGCTCGCGGTCCGTCACACTTTTCACATTTTGCGGGCTTTCTTTACAACGTGGGAAAAAATAACAGCGTGAGACGTATATTACAGGAGACAATTGATACGGTGGTTTCTGAAAGTGCTGTACATCTCTGTGTTCATATGTTGGGTTTCCAGCCCATAATTAAAATAGGTAATTAATAATTAATTAGTATAGGGAGAAATAAAAAAATAGCTTGACTAACTACAGGCTAGTGCGAGTACTATGCGTTTGGTTCAATTCGCCTCTTAAGTGTCTTTCACTCAAAAATTCTTGGCTCAAGTTTTGTGGGACACCATGTATAAGTAGCAACGCTTTCTTCGTCATTATCCCTCTTATATGTGCAGGTTGCAATTACAAGACACTTCGAGACAGGTGTAGTAAAAAGTTTCGAAGTGTAATGTGGCGGTTTTTTGTGTGTCAGCACGCGTGATGGAATGTAGATCTGAACCATTTTGTGGGTATGTGTATATGGACATGCAATTGCTCTCCCCCTTTGTGGAACTTACTTCAGTCATACGGGGAGGGGAACATGTGCAGAAAGGATTGCTGTTAGCGCACGATGGTTAAGGATTTGGGCGACTACATACGTTAATTTCAACTTCGTGTGTATACATATACGCTCTCACAGCACCTGCCCTGCTCTGTTCATCATGTCGTAAAGCGAAAAACGTATCTGATTTAAGAAATGTCACAAGATCAACCGTGTGAAGCGTTTGGTATGTAACGAGCGTAGTGTCTATGGAGCGCTTCCTGGGTAGTGCATTCAAAATTTACGGCACTGCCGGAAGCTTTTGCATCGGGCTGTTTCACTCATAGAAAATGTCTTATGCTCACCCACGTGCGCCTCTTCAGTTTATGAAAGGCCTGCTTTAAAGATAAAGTATGGCCGTAGTTTTTCGTTATACACTCAACCGGAGACCATCGCTGAAAGTAAGCTTAGTATTCAAGCTCTTTTAAGTGTTGTGATCACACAGGGTTGCGTTGCCAAGCACAGCTGCAAAAATTAAGTTCTGAATGATAGCTATCTGACTCTAATTTAAAGTCCGGACACAGAATATGTCTACGGCAATATATAGAATATTACTTGCTTTTACGTCCACCAGCTGCTCAGTATATGTAAGTAAACATAGTTCCTAATCCTGGAACCTTGTTAAAGGAGTCTAAACCTGTGCGTGTCACTGCTATAATGAGAATTCAGAGGTGCTGCCACTGATTAACTTTTAACGCGGGTGTGTGTTCTTGCGTTTCTTCTTCTGACCTCTGCTCTTCTGTATCTTCGTAGTAATTGAGCAACCATTTTATCTCGCCTCTTCTCTTCACACTCCCCTGGAGCAGCCTTTGCATGTACGTGAAGTCCTATCAATTACAATTACTTTATCCTACGCTCCGGTGTAACGGATAAAGTATTTCTTTCCTGGGCCATTTGTATATGTTAGCGGGCAGCACATCCTCGGGCATTTCTCAAGCACGATCATGGCAAGTATTCACATCGGAACTATTTTTTGTTGCTTATTTAAAGCAGAGAACAGGCTGTCGATGTCAAGTTTTGTAGTTTGATGTATTTTTTGTATTCGCTAAAGAAATGTCCATAATATGTATTTTATAATGTTCCTGCAATATTTACTACGGGAAGCTGCAGCTCATGCGATCCTTCGGCCGCCATGAGAACGAAGGGTAGTAGACGCTTTGCCTGCTCTTCACGCTTCCTGCTTTGATCGAACTTTAGTTTCATTTATTGCCGTGATTTGGCTTTTGTTTTTTTGTTTTTTTGCATAAAATAGCAGTTCGTTGCGAACCTCGCGACCGGATTTGACATGGCGAGCTTAAACGTGCCAAGTCGGCGAATCGCGACGGCTGAAATTCGGTTGAGCTTCGTGAATGGACTTCGTGCTGCGACAAAGTGGCCGGAACTATAGATGGCGCAACACAAGGGCCCGAAGGACGATGCTTAGGTTAATCCACGTACTATCAATCATTCGCATACTGGCTGAGCCATGCGTTGCGGCTCCCATAGACTATCACAAGAGAACCAGACTGTCTTCTCGTGCGAAACTCTATGCGGCAATCATGCTGTCTTTGATGAAGGCTCGCTTTAACAAGGGCCAGCATTAGCGCACGAAAAGACGAGGCAGTAATTCACAGCTACCGAAGATGTATTACAAAAATGCACGTATCGTGACGTACGGTTAAGCGTTGGTACACGAAGTGAACTATGATGATCGGTTTCGCGCAAAACATCGCTTAAGTAAGGATTGTGACACTGTGTGAATTCTCTTGATTCATCATACTATTGTTTATACTCGCTCAGAATGCCACAAAGGAAACCAAAAAAAAAATGGGGAGTGCAGATTGACATGAAGTCTGAAAAGAGTGTTGTATGAGTAGAAAAATTTGACAAAAACGATTTAGATCTGCGCTAACATTCTGCACAACGAAATGAAGAAAAACAGCTGGTCATTAAAATTCTATTAATAAGGTGATTGCGTGATTGCGCGTTAGAAACTGAGCAAAAATGAATTGTAAAATAATGATACTTAATACTTAAGCGAAATAAGTGAAATTCTGGTACCTTTTTAACCAAACATGGTGGAGACTTTGACGAGAGCCAAGAATTTAGAGAGGGATTTTAAAAAGGTGGGGCATACATTGCCGACAAGTCGCCGAATGCTCCGCTTCCGGACCTTTTTTCCGCTTCTCTGGAATGAACCGCAAGAGCCGCGCTCTGTCTTTATGTTTCACCGCTGCTCTACGTTAAGGCGACAAATCCCGTCTGCACAACCACTGCGACGATGTCCCGCATACAGAGCAGCCTCGCTGAATCCATTCGGGCTTTTCATAGAGCGTGGCTTAATCCGACTTGCTTCTCGGCTCGTTTCGTCTGCCGAGCTTTCCTTCTTCACTTGTTGATTTAGTTCTGAACATTCGAACTTGGTCGCTTCTCTATTTCAACAAAGATGCTGCTAAAAGCTGGCCGTAATGTCGACCTTGTCGCCAAGCTTCCCCATAATGAACAAATACGTGCCACAGAATTCGGGCAAGTGCCACTGCCGACCGCAGAGCATAGCATCGCCTTGCACAGCGTATGGTAGTAAGGGAGTTGGAAACGGGAGTTAGTAGTTTGAGGTGGAGAGATGCGATGGTGGGAAGGGGACGAAAAGGAAGAGAGAGTAAAGTGTGGAACAAAAAAATGAAAAAGAGAGGGGAAGAAATGCAGAAACAAAGGGAGATAACATCAAGGAAACAGAGAACAAAGGTAGAAAGAGAAAAAAAATTTGTCGAAATAAAATATTTCACGAGATGGAATGTGAACCCGCGTACACCTCTATCCAAAGGCGAGCGTCTTAACCCCTCGACTATCCAAGCACACTAGCAAAGAATGCTAGCAGGCCTAAAGAGGGGTGGGACGTCCTAAGAAAGTGCGTAACCCCGAAGAGGCAGAGGCGCATCTCGAAGGTAGACGCGTCGGTCGACCGGGGGTGTATGAACGCCGACGGGCCCGTGCTTCGATGTGCCAAGGCTTGTGCCACCAAGTGCAAGCATTGATTTCGTATAGTGCGGAGCGCTTTTTGGGTCCGGGCGTTCGTGTACCGTCTTCGGTTGGCGTAACGCCGTACGATATTTAAAAATAAAAGAAAAAAAGTGGAAGCAAGCGAGAAATAGAAAGAGAAAGGAAGAGAAGAAATAAAAAAAATAGAAATAAAGAGAGCAAAAAATAAAAACAGAAAATCTGGACATGAGAACAAGGAGAGGAGGACAGAAAGGAAAAAAAAAACACTGATGATAAACAATATAGCTGATAGCTTCCCTCAGGCTTGTCATCACTAGGGGAAGCTGCCTCTTTGCTTTTTTTTTCTTTTTTTAACACAAATATTGTACATGGCTACATTCGGGCAGATAGCGTCTGTGGACAAAATTATGTTTAGTACAACAATAGGCCAACTAGCATAGTACAACAATAAAAATTGTAAAACTTGCAGTTAACAACTAATGGCGGCTATAGTGACTTACTGCAAACAACTTCATGGAGCGCGGTTTGCTTATGCAATGACACTGTAAATATAAAGTCGGCTCTCTCGATATAAACACTCGTAATAAGCAAGCCCCAGCACGTTGCCCCGGCAACCCCAGCAACTAGGACCGCGTCCTAGCGATTGCCCCAGCAATTGCTAGGACAGCAATTGCAGAATTGCCCCAGCAGATTGCCCCAGCAATCCCAAGCAACTAGGACCGCGTCTCCACTTGAAGCATGACGAGTGCCGCCATAAGTCGGGCAAAATATGCAGAACAGGGAATCGCACTTGCGAATTATGTAAAAGGGTCCACCACGCAATGAGCCTCGCAATCGGTGGAATGTCTATTGGCCGACACGTTCGCACCTTATTGACAACCATCACGGCTGCAAACTAAGTATTTCAGTAGAAAAAAAAATATGCTTGAACGGACGTAAACTTCCTGTGCAAACAAAGGGGAAAAAATCCATAAACGTCACGCCTAAGATGGGGTGAGTGTTCTTTGGTCGGAAAATTTGATCTTGAGATTTCGCAATCACTTGCCAGAGAATTGCTTCATCCCCCAGAAAATTTATCGCACTCAGGCACTCGCGGTTTCGAAAAATATTCTTGATCTTTTCCTTTGACACGACGAAACGTGTGGGTGTATACCCGTATACGTCATCTCTGAAGTTTTCTCAAAACAATATTTTTGGAGGTTCTCGTACTTTGTTCTGACGAAAAAAAAGTATAGGGCGTTAGTGAACAAAAATGATAAGTGTTAATTGGTGCCATTAACCAAACTGGAACTGCATTCAGAGCGTAAATGCATCTGTACTTTTTCAGTATAAGAAAAAAATTCCAAAGCGGCAATTATCATGCATCGAAATATGTAAAAAAAACAAATCCATATTTTGTTCTACGCTCCGTTTTTTGTTTCCGCTTCTTCAAAGAATTTGATAGATATTTCTGGAGTCCTCCTGCACTACGGTGTCTCTCGTAATCATATGGTGGTTATGGGACGTTTAAACCCCACATATCAATAAATTCAAAGCTGTTGTTGGCTACGGTTGGACGAAATTCCAATGACCTGCAAACAGCGTATCTCAATAAAAAGTACACGACAAAAAAAACTGGAAAGAGACAATAAGCTAAATTTAAAACTAATATTGAGCTCCAATGCCACCTGCGCCTACCCTGAAAAAACTTTGCAAATTTGTAGCCAAATATATATATTTATTATTGCCACTGCAATACAGTGAAGTAACGAAGCTCACTTTCAAAATTCACGCCACATTCAGCCAAAGCACGCAGCGGGTGAATCACAGCACCTTAGCATTTACGAAAAATTCGCTTCAACCAGGTGCACGTATAGCTACATTTCATGCAGCGCCAGTTTCGATGCCGTTAGCCCCAACGGGCGTCTTCTTCCCAAATGTGTAACTGGCATTCCACCTTTAGAGTCTACTTCGATGATTTACGAACCAAATTATTACAACACGCTTGTTGTTAAAATATACTGCAATGGAGTCGCTACTTAGGCTAGTACTGGGGTATTGCGTTTTTGAAAGAAATATACTTTCTTAGTGCACGGGGAACGTTTCAGAAAAAAGACAAATAGGAGTGCGCTCTGTCCTATCTGTCTTTCTTTTGAAACGTTCCCTACACACTAAGTAAAGTACATTTCTTTTAAAAATGTTGAAACAAACTGCGGAGGGGCTGAAGCATGTCGACAAGAGTGTTTCAGCTCCACCGACATGATACCTGAGGAAAGGTTGAAGCGTACAGTGTTTTGAGAATAATTTCTTTGTTTAGGCAATAGTTGTGCGAAGCCTCGAACCGGACATGTGTGGAAGGGTCATACCGTTCCGTTAACGTCGTCGGTAAACAGCGTTGGAATGCAGCTTGCCCTAAGCTTAACCTAAGGTCATAACGTGCCCGGTTTCAGTTCCCTGCGGCATGTGCACGTACGTGTTTCCGCCTAACTGCCGTATTTGGCTAGGTGTTGTACTAACTTTCGACTTCTTCATGTTTAGCACAACGGTGGCGACTAGTGGGATTCACCCTTTTTTTTTTTAGCGCGTACTCGTTTATGATTAACCGTGACTAAGGCTGTGTTCCAATACTCACCCTAGACGGCTAAATAGACAGCTAAATGGACGGCCGCCATCTTAACTCACATTCTAATTCCCACGTAGCCGTCAAAGAAGACAGCTCCGAGAAGACCGCATCGTAGACAAATACGATGCAGGCTACTTTGCTGTCTAAACAAGACGGCGGCTCAGCGAATCGCTCAGATAGATCAAATCTCGCAGGAATGGTCGTCTGCACACAAACAGACGCTTTCCCAGACGCTCAATGTGAGTAACGTTTATTTGTTTTTGATTTCAAAACGAAATAAACCAGAAAATACAACTGTTACGTTTGTTTATTTTAGCTTTTTATTCTCGACGCGAGGTGGTGCATCGTCGCGTAAAAGCCATCCAGAAGTGTTCCAATTCTGGGACAGCATGGGCTCGGTGCTGTCTTCTAAGCAGTCTGCGTAGACTGTCTACGTACTGTCTAAGAATTGGAACACAGCCTAAATGACACGCCATGGGGTATTGGCTTGTCGACATTAGACGTCCACAAGTCGATACCCCAAAAGTGCTTCACACCTAAAGGTACGCGTATATAGTAAATAAAATCTGGTTACAAACTTAATAATGCACAGCGTGCCTCGGACGTGGAGGCGCATCGATTACGGTGAAACACCTACGCCACCGTTCGCGCTCGGATCATTTTAAAGCACCGCCCGTGATCGAGTAATGGGTTGGCTGTTAAGAAACTGGCACATCTGGTGATACGCATTAACGATTTTATAGAATGACCCTATGGAGAAAGTAACGAGGTTCCGTTCGTTAAAAAGTCTCATTATGTGCTCCGATTAACTGGACAATAATGCGGGCATTAATTTTTTATTATTGGGCTATTTAGAAATACTGCAGGCCTATTACAGGCACACACAGAAGTGGAAACATATTTACAATAGATGAACGGTGCAGTGCTATACATGGTACACAATCAGCCATATAGGGGATACGAACGCATGCATCAAACGCTGTACGGAAATCAGTCGCGATCGAGCTGCAAACGCAGGCAGTATAGACATACTACACTCCATCAAAAAAAAAAAGTTTTTGTATCCCCGCTAAACCTTCTCTCAAAATCATTTGCTGACAATGAGTTCTGGTAATCCACTCTCTTCGGAAAAGAGTTTTTTGAAGGCTGTAATGGGAGAAGGAATTGAGGCCAGAGAATACTTATATATTATTTTCCTGGGGTACAGGTAGAATGTGTTACGCAGATCGTTGGCTCAGTTAAAACTGATTAGTTTGAACTTGCCATTATCTGTTAATGTTACACGGAGGTATAGTCGCTTGATATTACCGAGCGATACAGCCCTTATCGATGCCACAAATTATCAGCACGAGTACATCCAGTACAGCCCGAGTACATCTCTTTCTCTCTCCCACATGCATACGATCAGAACACAGATACTTCACGGGACCTGCATAATACCCACGCTGCATAAATACATCATTCTCCAATATTGCATGGAAACGGGAGTCGGCTCCGGGCAGATCTAATATTGACATAACGTTGCCCCTGTCCTGGGTAAGCCGTCACATAGCCGGAAGCGCTGTGCTTCCTGCTTTTTCATATGGGCATCAGTTATCCACATAGCTTAGCAACCCATGAAGAACGCGACGATTCTCACAGTCAAGTCTTTCTCGTTCCAGAATGCAGATAAGGTTCCCGCTTCTCCATGCTACAAATATATCGCAAGAGCGCTGAAAGCGTTCACTATATATGGTGTATTTGTAATGCAAGCTAGTAAATTATCGAGGAACATTTTATTGGCGTAATTATAGATTATTACCCGCATGTCAAGTTAAAAACATCACTGTGGCACTGTAATAACCACGTGTGGTGAATCTTTTCCATGCCTTCGTGGCGTCATTGTTGTACGTCGTGATATCCCTGTTCAATTTCTACTGCTGAGTGCGGTACTTTTTTCTATATGCTTTTTATTGTCGTCATAAACTACGCACTTCAATACCATGCTTGTAGAGACTCGACCAACCCTTCAAAATCCTGAGATAATGTATGCGAGCATCAAAGTGACCGCGTCGAACTTGACGACATATCTTTAAGAAAAAAAATATTAAAATATATTCGGGGAACACTGAAAAATTGCTCCCCTGCGCATAGAATAGCGAGTCTGCTTGCCCCGCTCGCATATGCGCATATTATTGCAGCTTTGCATCGTGAATGCGGCGACGAATTCTTGGGAACGCATTGTGCACGACGCTAACTCCGACATCCCCCTCCTCCCCCCTTTGACAGCTTTCTCCTTATTTACGGCGCCTTCGGAAGTTCCGCGCAGCATTGCGCCATAAATACGCTCGAGGAATGTGACCTGTTCAGTCATTATGACTCGCACGTGCCGAGGTTTCGGGGCGATAGCTGTTAAGACACTTGAAACGAAAGTTCGGCGTTGACGTTTGTGTGATGGTTTGTACAGAGTCAAAGTGTGGCAAGGTACTCTGTTGCGTACATCTACTTCTGTTGTGCCTTGTGGAACACTTTCAGTGAAAACAAACACAAAAAAATTGGGAGCTTCGCAGTTGTGCTGCCAAGCCCCAAAGGTGTGCGGAGCTGCGGAGAATTCCTTCTTTTTCGACAGTTTTATGTTTTTTTTTTGGTTTTCTTTTTGTGCATTTTTCTCTCTTTATTTTTATTTATTCCTTCCTCTCCGTCTATTTGTTTCTCTTTGTTGTTGTTTCTATTTTACTTCCTCTTTTTTGTTTGTTTTTCTCTCTTTCTATTTCTCCCCCGCTTCTTTTATTTTTACGACAGTCCGGCCCCCTGAAGTGTTTCGCACTTTCAAGCACGCACAAAGATCGACAGTGGCTGTGAACTTAAGCAAGCAAAGAAGAAGGCATATAGTAGCGCACAAGTTATCGTGTCTCGAGAGGCCCCGCCCTGATGGCCGAAGCGCGGCAGCCAGAAATAGTAATCCGGTTCATGACGTCATTTTGGAGTTCGTGTCCATTGGTGCGAGCTTGCGTCCATCCCCCTTTAAGCAGTAACGCAGACTTCTAGAGCAGCACCCGACCATAAAAAGCTGTATTCGTTCTAGCACTCCTTCTTTTTCAAGAATTCTTAGATATCTCGCAAGTCGCCGATGCTGGCGCAGCACCTGAGAAAAGCCCATCAGCTTCTGAACAACATGACTTTAAGATCTGCATACGCATGTCGGGTTCTCGGGACTCTATTCTTCGCACTTGTTCACGGAACTCTTGCCGTAGTACGACACGCCTGCCAAGTTTAAAGTAGTTATCTTCCTCATGGTATTCGAACGCGGGGTTTATACGAAAACATACCTCGAAGAATATCCCAGATCTTCTAAACGCCATGGGGGTCATAAAGTGACAGCTGGCATACGAATACTTATTTTTTTACTCTCTCGTGTTCCTTTATTGATTGTTTGTTCTAAGTTTCAATTCACGTCTTTCCTCTTGAGTTTAAACACAAAAACGCCAATATTCAATTTCTATCAGCTGGTTTATTCAGCTTCGATTCCACACTTGTCCCGTCGCTCTCTTTTGTGCGCCTTGAATCTCCCAGCTCGTTATACCCGCTTCCTTTGAACATTGCGCAGTAACCCGATAACAAATAATTCGTTCCTCATGGCTTACCTTATTACCGACGTGTGTCTCAAGGCTCCAAGCACCCACATGTCGAGTTTATGCCGATCGGACGCATAACTCGCTCGAATTTTGATTAAACAAATTTCACTCTAGTGATGACGTACGTTATTAAGCGAGCGTGTCATTTCTCTTTTATCCTCTTCTAATATCGAGCACACTTATTTGCATATTGCGCTGCGCAAAAGCCTCGCAGATTTAAAAGCAAACTACGAGCATAGGGCCTTCGATTATGTCTCTAAATAAAACGCCTCGACAAAATATACTTGATCTCGCATATGGAACGACTATAACTTTTTGCAGAGGCACAGAATCTTCTACTAGGTCTATAATTAAAACGCCCTGAGAAAATATATTTGCCGCTTTCTGATTGCGCAATGTTCCTGGCTTAGTTCAATGAAGAAACTGCACCTTTTTTTGCGTTACTGCGTTAAAATGTCACCTTCCGTCAGGGATTGCAGAATACATTCATTATTTAATACGCGCCACCCCCTATACGCTTCCGTAGCTCGGTGAAGAATGATGGTTACCAAAGTGAAATTAGCAAAACAGCATCGCGTAACAAAAGTGATTTTGCGAGTGACCCGCGCCTATTTTGAAATTCCTGTAGGTCGTTGTGCAAGGTATGGCTCTGTTTACATAACGAAGGGTCAAAGTCTCCTGCGTAAGAGTGGCGTTTCGGTATCTACGTCACTGAGATGTGATAACTAACAAAATATACATGGGGAAAGCCCCGATAGCTGATTTCAAAGGCAGCGCGTTGTGCATGCTAGCTTATTTTATAAGCACTGTACATGTGCTCCTACGATCCAAGCGTCACGTCGGGTTAATGTCAATCGTACGCTTAAGTGCCGTCCACTGATGTTTGACTGCACTGGCGAGAACAAGCAAAAGGGTGACACATCAGCTGAGCGCGCTTCTGGTGTTTGTATTAATGGTGCTGTTGGCGTCATTACGCGTATGTAAAGATCTTGTTATGTACAAAAAATGCGACTGTTCAACATATGTGTGTGCGTACCACAATGGTACTTCATTATTGCGTCATTTCGTGATGAGTCGCTCAGTAAACAAAAAAATTCACCACAGTCACATTCCATCCGCATGCTTCGCATAACATGGATTGACATGGTACGTCAGATCTGCCGAATTTATATTTATTTATTTATTTATTTATTTATTTTGATAATCTCATAGGATATTCTAGGATGAGAGCCACATTAAAGACAAATATTTATCAATACATTTACGCCCTAATGATATACATTACAAATAGAAGATAGATTATTACAAAATTTTAGCACTGCGGAACATGCCCTAGAATTTGCTGGCTGTGAATCCCGCCTACCTCCGGCGACCGACCGCCATTTTGTCATGGTCCGTGTGACGTCACGTGCAGCAGGGAGAGCAGCCATCGTCTTCTACCACAGTTCCAGCCGCTGCAAATAATTCGATTTCAGCGCCAAAATGAAACGAGCTCAAGTGTCTCAATTTCATGCGCAGCTGACCACGGTTCAGTATCATTCACAGGAATGCAGACGCTCGCACAGCTAGCTGCTCGTTGCGTCACGACTCGCGCGTCCACCAGTGTTACGCGACTCTAGGGTCGCTCACGTCTTTATAAAAATATTCATTTATAAGTTAAGTGCTCAACCGAATGCACTAACATTTCGCCAGGTTATCTGTGGATTCGCAAAGATTAATCGACATAACGAAGACTAAGATCGGAAACTGGGTGTCGTGGCCCCTTTAACAACTAATTCACCGACAAGGGTATCACTAAGAAGAAACATAAAATAAAAGAAGCTATATTTGTAACATGTTACAGGATCAGCGATGATACAACAATATAACAAACGGTTGAAATTATTTTAATAGCAACAATTTTATTGAAGAGCTGATTAGTGACTAGCATTTGAGACGAAATATGTACATTATAACGTGGCGTGGACTCGACGCATAGGAAAGTGAATTATTCTACAATGTGCCCAAGCTGTTTTTTTTTCTATGGTGTTGCGTCCCGCTGTAATAAGATTTCGCTGTTTATAAGACGTGCCAACCAACCGAAATAAATCCACAGCCATGGTTATGTTCCATGTCGCGCACGCTAATTGCGCGACATTCAAATGCTTTAGGAAAAAACAGTTTCAGGCCAGAACGAACAGAGAGGTTTGGAGAACCCCGCAAGAGTGCCTTTGTTCTCCAGGGAGCGTTTCGAACGAATAGACTGTCATTGGGGGCAGTCTAATAAATGAGGCGCGAAGTCACGTCCCTACGCGAAGCACTCCCGAGGGAACTATGTGCGCTGCGATTTATTTATATTGAGTAAGTATTCCCCCATGATCGCGGCAACGGGCCTCAGCGTTTTCCGCGAAGCTTTAGCGTTCTTTCCGAGCAGTGCTTGTTTACTCAGTATCTTGACTCGCGAAGACCTTTGTGCTTGGCGAGCAGGCAGGCAACATTGTACGATGCGGCTCACCGCTGGCACGCTGCCAGTTGCGGGGACGTCTGGAATGACCACTACGTCGTCTGTTGATGTGGTTTCTGTTGTTTATGAATGGAAACAGTCTGTAAATCTTTGTCTGGTGAAAAACCCTCTAAGTTTAAGTAAGGGCCGGAAAACATGTACGATAAGCGTTAAAAATAAAAATTACATAAAATGCAACAAAAACAATCTTTTACAACTACTTTTTTTTTTTGTTCTCGGTTGATGTATTGACTCTCTTTCCTCTCCGAAAGCATGCTCTGTCTAAGGTGTACTTGCACAGCCTCCGGGATCGGTGGCATTACGAGCTTTCTTCCGACCATCTGCATGTTTGCGCGTTGCTTCCGTGATCGGCTTACCATTGACCAAGCAACGGTGCCATGCGATAACGTCGTCATGTGACGTCACGTTGTGATCTCGCAGTAACGCGGTGATGACTGCCGAAGTTTTGTCGTGACTATTTCTAATGAATTAATGACGTCATGGTGACGTCATTTAGTCATTCATATACATAGTAATACAGCCATCACTCGTGGGGACGCCGCCACCGATCAAGTTTTGCGTTTGAGAAGTCGTCTAAGGCTTTCGCCTTAATTAGTGAAAAGCTTGCACATTGGCATAGATTACAATGAGTACAGATTAAATGAGTGCATTATTTTTTTCGCTGCAGAGCTTATTGATAAGGAGTAGCTCAGGTAATATGAACCTCAACCTCGCCGCAGAAAAACAGATAGAACAAAACAAAACAGTACACTCGGCAAAAATTTTAGGGACTTGACAAGTAGAAAGTGTGAAAGAATTGCATCCGATGCGGAATCTCTGCGTGGGTGGCGGCAATCTTGCATTGCCGCGGCCCCGGCTGATTTGGTTCAGGCCGTGGTGAAACGCTCTGAAAAATTCACGGAAGGGTACTTATCTTATAAACTAAACAAAAAAAGACTACAAACCGAAAGCATAAATAACACAAAATTATATATTGACAAGGAAGTTTGCTCCTGCGAGTGACAAGAGTGTTGACAGAATCGATTGTTCTTTCCTTTCGTCCTTTTTCTTTTTTTTTTTTTGAAGCTGTTCGTAAAAGGCAGGCATACCTTAAGTATGGGCCAGAGCGCAGTGTACAGGATTTTCAACGCCGTGTCACAAAAGCGATTATCTTTAAACGAGAAGGCTGCAGCAAAAGAAACATGGCAAGCTCTTATTAATTATGCTCGAACATTTTACAAGGCATGCATGTGTTTATGGTATTAGTTGCAAAGCGCTTCATCAGGCTCGCCTCAATTTCAGTTTATTTTTTTATTTTGTTCAGGACTTAGCTAGTTTTGTAAATACACTTAACAATGACCTTTGCAAACTCTCAGCGGTGCAAGCAGCTTCACACAAACAAGTCTGAAAAGTTAAATAATTTAGCGACTGCTTTCACTGTTGAACACTATCCATTAGCACTGATTTGGAGAGGAAAGCGTGCATTGACTTTAGGTGGTGAAATTTCGCCAGTGCCTAACAATCATTCCCAATCACAAAAGTTTGTTAGTCCTCATTGCACAGTGAATTCCTAAAGGCGCATAATCATGGCTCGGTCTTGACGGAATTAGCAATGGCGCGAAAGTTCCATGTACTCTGTCTGCTTGATGGTGGAACTTCGCGCTCGTGTAATTATTTAAGTTTAAATACACGCTCTAGGTAATCGGCTTTTCTTTTCTACCAATCGTCCACGCGTTCGCTTTGCCCGGATTAAACTCTATTTCAAGCGGGCAGTCGGAATCAGCTATTTCGCACTGCGCTGTTCACTATCGCCCCCGTAGGACTTCTATATATCGATTTCACGCGATGGGCCAAGATGCGTCGCTTCTTTCTTTTTGGTTTCTCGTTCGGCGCACGTATGTTCAAATCGGTGGTAGTGTTGTTATGCTACGTTAACATTGGGTTAAAGTAATGACTGCAGCCGTTTTAGAGAACGCTGCTGTCTTTTGCGTACTCCGTGATGTCGAAACCATCTTAGAGTATAGGAGAGTGCAGCGACCGAATAGTTTACTCAGCCTAGGCGTGCCCAGAGCTCTCTATTAGGGAAGAAAGGGGAGTTCTCCCCTTAGTCACCTAGTATGGGAGCGTAAAGTTAGTCAGCTCTCTATATTGACAATAGATAGGGCGCGCTGCGGGTCGGAGGGAGGGGGGCGGAGTGGCAGTGCAATGTTAACCCGAGTAATTGACATATTAAGAGAGAGCGCTGCCACAAACCTTCGCCCCCCCCCCTTTCCCACCCCCCACCCCCCATGAAGGGTAACTCTGAGCAGGCCTATATGGGAATAATGCAAGGAGATGAAAGGTTGATGAGCAAACTCGTCTCATGCCTTCGCACAAGTCAATCGACCTCTCCTGCACCACTCCAAGCAGGCCACTTTGACTACAGTATATTGAGAGCTTTCTGTGCTTCACGCTGAGACTT
This sequence comes from Rhipicephalus microplus, assembly GCF_043290135.1. Taxonomy (NCBI): domain Eukaryota; kingdom Metazoa; phylum Arthropoda; class Arachnida; order Ixodida; family Ixodidae; genus Rhipicephalus; species Rhipicephalus microplus. Next base: position 314,595 of record NW_027464645.1, on the reverse strand, counting down.
TATTTGATTCCGTAGAGTGGTCCTGTCGGTGTGCAGCAGATATTGAATGTGCCATAAGCCTTTCGAGAAAGCCGGGCGTGTCCAAATGAGATTTTCTAAATTTACGTGGCACGAGGAAAAAAAAATATTTCCGCTGCTTTGGCAGTCAGCGTTCAACTTCGATTTCTGGCATCTTATAAAATGGACTGACGACATTTACTGCGCTCTTCGACCGAATAAAGTCACAAATTGCTTTAAAATTCAAATGTTTCTTCTTTTTTTTCATTTTAAGGGGGCTATAAACATGTAATAATAATCAGGGAGGTTTACGTTTCGAAACCATAATATGATTTTGACGGACGCCGTAGTGGAGGGCCCCGGCAATTTCGACCACCTGGTGATCTTTGACGTGCACTTACATCGATCGCACGGAACACGGGAGGGTACCATTTCGTCTCCATCCAAAAGCGATGGCCGCCACCAGGATCTAACCCGCAAACTTCGTGTGAGTGGACGAGGGCCCCGACCGATACAGCACCGCGGTGGACTATCTCTAAACGTCTAGTGCCAACTATGTGTGTCTGAAGAAAACGAAACTATAACATGATATATCAAGCTAAATTTGGTAAAAAACAAAAGAGCGCCTTTTCCACTGCGCAGCGTCGGTTGTTCTCACTTCAGTCTTACACATCGCTATTGTAAAGCACAATGCAAATCGTTGTTGTTTTTTAGTTGCACAGGGTTGTGCGGCAAAATACGAAGCAAAAAGTGGCGAATCTTTCACCGCATAACTTGAAACAGTGAAAACGAGGTGATTGTGAAGACTAATCAGGTGGCTTTTTAGTTGTTAATAGGCCTTAGCTAGTTCATGCTGGGTTGTTTCTTAGTAGATTCTCGGCGCAGAGAGGTTCGGGAGAAAAGTTATCAAAAGTCAGTCAATTACTTCGGGCGTGGCCCGTCACCCCTAGCTGTCGGCCGGAATCCCTTGGGACACGGCAGCAGCAAGGGCTTGACTGATTATGCCGCGCTTGACGTTGCGGACTGGGCTGCAGAGCAGGGCCTCCCGGGATTCTACCGGTGGATCCCTGCAACCTCCCAAGTTACCGAACAAAGGAGTGAAGATACGCGCACACAACACGAAATCGTCGCACACTACAGGCTAAATCGGCCAGAGAGGTTCGAGTTGCATCACATACATCACAGACAGATGTGACACGCATGTACAAACTCTAGATACCGAAACTCGGGCTGAAACCAAGCGTTAGCACCCCCCATAGGTGCGTCGTCGTTGGCGTAGGCCCTCCATCGCTTTGGGGCCTTCTCAGAGCCGCAGTTGCAATATATTACCTCGTTGTACCTGTTCGGGGTCTTCGGCTCACCGTCGTCCTTGCACAGCTATTTGTTGGGCTAACCGCATGTTGCATTCTTCATATTTAATGCACACCAGCGGTGTGTAGTGGTATTCATCCAATTTTGATGGTACATACCCGCTGATGATGACAGTTTTATGGGTTGACTAACAAAAAAAAAACGATTTGTAAACAGACTCGCGGTTAAAAGATGTGGAAAATTGTGCAACTGTTGTGATAGTGAACTAACTCACACTGCATCGCAGTGCGAGTTGGTTTACTTCTGCAACTGTAGTTGTTAGAGGTTTTTTAACAGTAATAGTTAGAAAACTACGATAGGATTACGAGGGACGCCGTATAGTAGTGGGCTCCAGAAATCTCAGCCACCTGGAGTTTTCTAATGTGCACCTACGTCTACGTAGATGAGGCTCTAGCATTCCTCCTCCTCTGATCAACTATTCGAGTGAATGGAGACTGGGAGACAGAAGCGCAGCGGGTTTTCTTGTTGCGTGTAATCCATATTCTCGCCGTTTGTCTCCGTAGTATCTGTTATTGATTGGCCTTTCCACACTCGTTGAGCCACCCTGACACCCTGACAGATATTGTACAGGCACCGTTAACAGGGATTGCGATCGTAACGCAGTTAACAGGGCCTCTTCCTCTACCCTTCTCCTCCTTGCATTGCTTCCGTCTCCCTCACTTGTGTATGTGTACGTCTGAAACGCGACATATTTCTTCGTGGCAGAATCTGTCCAGCCGCGTATTTAAAGGGCTCGCCGTATCTGCTCCGAACACCAGGCTCTCGATATTTTCTGACGTGTAAACATCATATATTGCGGAACGCAAGTTATCTCTCTCTCTCTAACTGCAATCGCTTACACACACCTTTGTCACCACTCATTCCTTTTATGTTTTTTTAACAGGTGCATCACGGACAAATAGCGACCAACAAGAGGCCGTCTTTATTAGCATGACGGAAGAATGTGAACGTGAGTGCACGTGCAGTAACCATACTCTACGCTCCTAGTTTCACTACGGGTGGAAGGGAAGGGCTTGGCACTCTGGTTAAAAAACATCGGTCATCATAAGATAAAAAAAAAAAACAAATTGGCCCTACTTGGACGCGAAAGATACGCGATGCCATAGAATCTGAAGGACAGTCTGGCAACGAGGCATCAATCTTGGCGAGCTCAGTGTGCCTCCACGCGCATAAGCGTTATCGGAACGCGAGTGCCCATATAGCGGCTGGACGCCTATACCGCATTTAAGCGTAATGAGCTGCAAGAGCGGAGAAAGAACGGGCTCTGAAACAATCTATAACAAAGTGCCATCAGTATTACCATTCTGCGCAGAGGTAGCAAGAACCTGAAATCTCATATTGACGTGTATTTCGAAGGAAAAACGGGGCGCCAAACAGGAATGCAAATGAGGCCGTGTGATAGAGATACGAATCAAAGAAAAGAAAGCAGTCGACAGCACGCGGTTCAAGTATGCACACGTCAATAAAGATTAGATTTACCAGACATTCCAAGAAGGTTAGGCAAGCTGCAGCACGGTGTAGAAGAATGTACCACACTGCAAAATGTAGAGTGCTGGAATTTTCAGTCGTGCTAATATATGCGTATGAAAACAATCACCTTGGAAAATCTGTCTGACCATATTTCATCGATCTCACGTGATGTTCACGGTCCAGAGGACTCCGATGAAGCGTAAAGTGATGCTCGTTCAGTGTCAACAGTAGACTTAGCGCCAGGGACACAACCGGAAAAGAACATATGCGCACGACTGGAGCAATAAAATGCTCTTAGCTCTTCTTGTTTTCAGTTTTGCTGAATAAAATACAAGCGCATGAGTTTCTGGAGTACACGTGTAAACACCTTATTCAGTTTTGCAGAGTCATCCATGTCGTAACAGATGAGCCCTGGTGGTTGCTTTTCCTTACACGTATACGTTCGTTCTCCTTAAATACGAAGTCACCTTTTTCGCCTCCATTTTGTGCTTCATAAACATGATGCTAATTTCGTGAAATTCACTTTGGTTGCATTTTAGTTTGCTAATAAGAACTGCATTTAACGATACGCTGTTAGTACGAGAAATGTGCAGTTCTACAAGATAAGCATCGGTGAAAGTTTGGGGTTTAAAATTTCTTTCCAACCCCGAACTTTGGCATGAACATTACCTGTTGATTGACTGACTGATTGATTGATTGATTGATTGATTGATTGACAGCAGATTGTAAAAAAACTATTTACTTTACGATATCTCAATAGATCGGCTTCATCAACTTCTAAACTAATTTTAAGTTCAAGAGAAGTTATTGATTCCGCCCCCCATGGCAACCTGCTTAGCCACGTAGCGCCGCTTATCAAGAGCTCTCGTCGCTAGAACACGAAACCTAAACAGCTGCGACAAAATCACCAGAGTTGGACAATGGCTTCGTCGTTGGTCCCCACGGGCTATTATAGTTCACCGTGTTCTGACTGTTTCTTTTGCTGCCAACGGCAGTCGTTTACGTCACATCTTAGTGTGACTGCGACGTTCTCGACTTTTTGCTTTTTGCTTATCCTCCCCCCGCCCCCCCCCCCTCCAACGACCGTGACCAGCCATGGGTTTTGTGCCAAACCACGTCCACTCAAAAAATTGTGTAGAGAAAAAGGGTGGGGGAGGGGAAAACAAGGTTTTTAGGAATGCTTTGTTGTTACATTTTATTGCTTTTTTATCAGTTCCAGTACTTAGTTTTAACTCTTCTCTTTTGCGAGACTATGAAGACAGAAGGTCCAATCTTTGTGCGACCGTTTTTGTTTTCTTTTTTTAACTCTGGTCATTGTACCGTTGTGAAAATGCCTCGTCACGAAGTTTGCACAACACAATGCCGTTGAAATGTCAAAGGGGAGCAACTGGTCTAAGGACTTTCTCTGTTGCCCATCTTTCTTCTGGTTCTTCATTTCATAGACCTTTCTTTTTCTAGCGATACGTGGATCTCCAAAGCGCAGACAGTGAGGACATTAGGTATAAAGTTCTGTTCTCTGTATATCTGCCAGTTCTTTCTCCTGCGTTGCGGCGTCCTTTGTGAGACTCCAGCTCGTTAAAATTATTTTCCAGCCCGTCTCAGTGACCTCGAGCAGGATGTGTAGTTTCCAACTGCTTGTTCGCCGACAGCCGACTCACTCCCATTGAAAGCAAAAACGCGAACAGACTTCAAAGCATATTTTGTTGCATACGGCGGTAAAGTTATATAGGCGAAAAAAAAAGGCGCCGGTGTTGCTCCATCGCATAATACGTACCACAAATTTCAGAGTGATTGTGCTTGAGCTCTAACATTTTTTTTCCTTTCTGTGTTTGCCTAGCTTTCTATGGTGAACTTGCGTGAGACAGATACTGCTCCTTCCATGGTTCAAAAGGCATGAAAGAAAATGTTTGTTTTTCGCGTACGGTAAACGCCATAATAAAACCATCCTGTACGTTTCTACAGAATTGTACAACATGACTTTCTTTATTATTTAGTTTGACTTTTCACAGAAAGAAGTAGTCTAAGAAGAACCTACTCTTGGCCTACTTCATACTGGCTGACGCGCCCTGGTCTAAATATAGCATAACACGGGGGCTGACTCGCTGCTAAGCTCGAGAACATGGGTTCGTTTCCCTGCATACTGTTTAATTGGTTGTTTAAGGGGGAGTCTATGCTATAGAAATGTTACAGTAATAGCAAGTTGTGAGTTTCTATCAGATGGCGGAGGAAAATAGTAGGAAAGTTTGGAAGCAGTTGAGTCAACACGACGTGCGTCCAGTTTTATTGCTGTCCGGCGCAGGCAGGCAGGCAGGCATGCAAGGCAAAGTATATTAACGTTAGTACTCATGTTTTAAAATCAGTAAAATGAGTTTTATTCCATATACAATAACCCTAGCCATATACAATAACTCTACTCCTTGCTGCCCTGCCCCGGTGGTCTAGTGGCTAAGGTACTCGGCTTCTGACCCGTAGGTCGCGGGACCAAATCCCAGCTGTGGAGGCTGCATATCCGATGGAGGCGGAAATGTTGCAGGCCCGTGTACTCAGGTTTGGGTGCACGTTAAAGAACCCCAGGTGGTCGAAATTTCCGGAGCCCTCCACTACGGCATCTCTCATATTCATATGGCAGTTTTGGGACGTTAAACCCCATAAATCAAATCAACTCTACTTCTTACTGGAGTTACTTTATATGCTACCTTTAAAATGTAGCGTGTACAATAACTTTACTCCTTACTTAAACAGAACGACACAAGTGGCGTTTCGTCGTACTACTTGCCCTTATAGGATCGTAGTTCAATGCCCCTGATCGGCTACACGTGCCAACACGGAGCTTGTGTGAAAAAACATCTCATGAAATAAACATCCGAGACATCCGTAAGAAGCGTCCAGCGCGTCTGCCGAGAAAGTGCACCGAGAGTTTGTCGGAATAGGATTACACAGGGGCGCATTTGGAGCTCAGGGGCACTTCCCAAGTTTCTATCCAATTGTTTTGATTGTATCTGCGGCGGCCTGCACACTATAGATATAGCCAGGCCAAGAAAAGCTCTAAAAGGGTTCGGTAACCACGATAAACATTGCTCTGTACTATTTTCACGCCCACATTTAATATTCAGCCTACTCTCTTCGAAAAGGCGAGCAACGTTTGCCTAACGCTCTTCAGAAACCTACAACCACGTTAAGTGTGTCTTACCCTTTATGTGTACGACAGTTCGATGGGTTACTTGACTAAATCTAAACGGGGTTATGACGCCGGCTCACTTATTTCACCATTACGGGTGTCAAAGATTGCATAGTTTTTTTTTTCATGAGATGCAATCAATTGGGCATATTAGCAAACATCGATGCGTAACCTCTGCGTTGATTGTTTGGTCAATCTTGAGCTATGCAGAAAAGCAAGGAATAAATTGAAATATACACATTATAGATGGGATTTATCTGGGCATCCGATCATATATAGTCATTAACAGCATATGAATCAAGATAAGCTCCAACCCAGCACTGCGGCGCGCCCATCATTCTCACAGGAAAGTAGTGATTGGTGGTTTCTGTTCTTAATACAGGTACTTTCTCACTGCTAACGTAAACACCTTTGAATACTTTGAATGAAAACATCGTCGATACTTCTTAAAATGTTACGCTTGGGTTGATAAAGTCAGGAACTTTACTGAAATAAGCCTTTTCCGGGTAGATAGTCTGAACATGCGCGCCAGCCTCAAGGAGGCATGCCGCACGCGCCATGTTTTTCGGGTGGCCTAAACACGACGGCACTTGCGGACCAAGCGACATCTAGTGCCGCGAACATGCAAAGGAAGAAAAATAGGAGGAGCAGAACGGCGGGAAGGTTAACCAGCCTATATGCAGCTGGTTTGCTACCCTGCGCACGGGAGGGGGAGACGAAAGATAGATAGGAGAGAGGGAAGAGAGATAAACACAGCTCATTAGGCAGCACACGCGTGCACACTCAGTCATAATGCAGTCTTGTCTTTCGCGGTGTGTGACACTGCTGTTACAGCCGCTTGTTCAAGTCCGTGTCGCGTAGGAATTTCAACAGAGCTTTTCTCGCCTTCTGTTGCGATGTCTTCTCTCGTCCACTTGAAAGAATACTGTCCACATACATTTGGCTGTTGTCGATGCGCGCAAGAGCGGACGCCAGTGACTGTCTCTGGATGTCATACAACGGACAGTCGCACAGGATGTGGTGTAGCGTCTCTTCGCAACGACAGGCATCGCAGAGAGCGTTGTCCGCCATTCCTATGACAAAGGAATAGGATTTCGTAAATGCCACTCCTAGCCATAAGCTATGAAGGAGGGTGGCTTCTCTTCGGTCGAGTCCAGTGGGCATGCGGAGAGGCATCAAAGAGGACAGGTGGTGTTGATGATTCGTCTCGTTGCTTGGTGGGCACCATAGTGAAAACGTGATTTCACGCGCAAGTCGACGAAGATTGCTGGCAGCATTGGTCCGTGAACATGCAAATGTTTCCACCAAAAAAGAGACATGAATGCAGTCCTTCGAGATTTTCTACTGGCATGCGGCGGACAATGTCGGGGTCCAAGAGTCACTAGTCTTAATTTCGGTGACCTCCACTTTAAGTGCTTCGGACTAGGGAAAGGCCCATTCGCGAGACAGTTAAGTTGCTAAGACACTTAACTGGCGACACGAACGAGCGCTTCTATGCGAAAGCCTCCTGCCTAAAACACGCGAGAATTATTTGACGTCACGTGAATAAGCAATTGCAACTGAACAGGACATCTCTGGGAGTTCACAGCATCGCTAGCCTTCGTAGTAACATAGGACGGCTTTACCAAGTACTCTAAATTATTACATAATTTTAAACACAGTTTTTTTTTCTGGGAGGCGCAGCGATGGCGTTGGGTGAAATTTACATCTATTTCTATGCAGTAGGTTATAACCGAGAATAGTTCAGCATATTTTGTGCAAAATTGGTTCACATCATAGCATTGGTTCACATCAACAGGAACTTCACATCAGCAGCACTAGTTAGCACAGTTTTGGTTTAATTGTGGCTAACTAAGGGTATATTGTGGCCAGGGCTAAATATTGTTACCTAGAAAGCATAAAGCTTCGTACAATAAAACCTGGAGGGGAATGTGGCGCTAGTATCTACACGGGCTCCTTCAGCGGCGCTTGTACCCCCAGGGGAATTATGGGAAGCACAGGCTTCGGATCTGCTTCGGATGGATTACATTGTGGAGATTCATGACGCTTCTTTCCCGAGTGTAAAACAAAGTGACATGAACTTACATTTCATTGAAACCTACTTCAATTATTTGACCGCAAACTTTATTGCAAAATGTTTTCGTGACCAGGCGGCAAAAGTTAAAACTGGGCAAATTCAACCATCAGGGTATGCATCACTCTGCCACTGCGTTCTAGATTTGGCATCAAGATTTATTAAATTATTTTTTAGAACACTTGAAAACCAACATGCTTGTTTTTCTCTCAAAAGCATGTATTATATATTTATAGAAATAACAGTACATTATTAAGTGAGAAACACTTGTCGTTTTGTCTTCTGCGACACTAGGTGCGACTGTCCCAGTGGTCCGTCCCCAACGCACTCCTGCTTTTGTTGTGAAGTTGAGTGAGCGGAGTGTGACGGTGCGTTCACTTAGCTCCGTCATCGCTTTGCAGTCGATTTAAATTGATTTTAGGCAAGACGCGCTCGTGAAAAACATGAACTCGAGGCAATATCCTGCATTGGCATGAGACGATACATCTATGCGCAGCGGCGAGTGGACGATGCTTCATTTAAACTGTCAAAACGACTCGTAAAGCTCTAACGTCGCAGCTAATTAGAAGACCTAGTGGTCTTCAGCCTCTTCGACCAACAAAGACACTGCTTCAGCCTTTTTCACCGCACCCCACTACCAGCGCTGCGCGAAGAACGAAACTGAAAATGTAGAAAAAAGTCCGTAGTCAGTTCGCTAGCTAATCCTATCCAATCCGAAGCCTGTACTTCCCATAATTCCCATGAAGGTATACGATTGCAGCGCCAGATTCCTCTCTAGCTAATATTGTATGAAACTATATGTTATAAAGGGTAATTTATTGCTAATTTTGTGTAACATCAACTAATTTTGCTAAACAATTAGTAATTTATGCTCAATCAATGCTATAGGCTGTTAAATAAATTTTGACCAAGGTTGGTTTTAGTGAAGAGTAACGTCGGCTGGTGCTGGTACAACTACGCAAACAGTGTTACGGCATACGCATACGCATGAAAACGGTCAGGTTGGTGCAAACGGTGTTTAATGGCCCCATTGATTTGCGTCACGATATACAAAAACAAAACATCGTCCTAACAGCCCAATGTGGCGGCGCACGGATGTCTTACGGAAAATAGTCTATATAGGTTGTCGTCCTGTTTCGTTGCCACAAAACTTCGCTGTCCGCGTCTTCTTTTGCCCGAGTAAACGAAATGCCCTACCAAGAAAACTCGTTTTTTTGCGACAGTGCGGAGAAATGCCAGACAAGTTATTGTATTCTGACATCCCTCATTTGCATAAACAACTAAACGGCCACACGAAAATCTACTCCAGCAAGAAAACAAGACATATACGCTTTACCACTTCACATGGGACCTGTTTGTTTCCCGGATCCAATATGCTCTGTGTAACAGAACTGGAACACCTTATAGTAACGTTCTCCTTTTTATTTCTTTACTGGGTTTGTTTTTGTTTTTTTACGTCGCCGCTTGACCTATACCGTTATCCGAGAACAATTTGCGTGACGTACACAAGGTTCACGCACAAAAAAAATACTAGCAAAGCCAATGAAACTCACTGCATGCCTGCTTAATCTAAAATCACGTGTGGCCTCCCACATGAAACATTTACCTTGTATATATCTTTTGCTTTTTTTATTTGTTGATGCGAAAAGGGAAGCACGGCGAAGTATTCGGTGTCCCGTCAGGCTTTTCTATCAGGTTGCCGTGCATAACATTTCCATAGTATTACTTCACAACACTTTTTTCTGGATCGTGTCTTTCGCGTCTCCCATGTGTTTCATCTTTCTCGAGGTTGTCCTTTGCTGCACGCATGCATTGAAGATTGCAGAAATAGTTCAGCAGTACGATTTCGTTTTTTTTGTGTTCATGGACCTTATATATCGATTTGGTCGTATATATTAGGATACCTTGTGGTCGGTAGTTCCAAGGGGAGTTGCCGAAAATATTTTCATGAGAGAAGAAATGAGAGGTACAGGGCCTAATAGAAAGTAGGTGCGAGCGTGTTATGATGCCGATCACCATCTTACGTGACCATAGCCTCTTGCGCGTAGCACTTGCGCAATCGGTGTCTAGAACGAACAGTTGCAAGCAACTTGATGTGGGCCACTCGCTCGCATCTGTGGGTAGACAAAGGACTGTATGTTAAAGTTTGTCGTGGAAAAGTTATCGGTATCGCGCTCTGATATTAAAATATGCAGGCAATGCTAGAGCAGAGTGGAGATTACATTGAATATAATTGAGTTTATTTGCAAAAAAGCTTCGAAGATGACCAGGCAAAAAAGCTTCATTTAGCAGCTTGCTGCTTGAAAGAAACCTGGCGACCTCGTAAACTGCGGCCGAACAGAATTAAGCCGTATACATAACGCATGAACTAACAAAACAGTAAAATCAGTAAAAACAATGGTCAGGATTATTCAACAATGGTATTTACTGTAGGAAAATTTGAAAAGCAAATCGAAAAAAATGACCGTTGTGATGAAGACAGAAAAAAAAAACTTGGCGGCGTATATGCGTGCTTTGCTGGCAAAGGTCATCGAAAGAAGATAGTCTTCTGTCTTGATAGAGAAAATAAAAAGTAAAGTGTCTGTACGTCTGTCTTTCTGTTTAGCAAAACATGGATGAATGTATGAATGGATGGATGGATTGATATGGCTGAACCCTTTAGATCGGGCGTTGGCTAAAGCAACCAAGCCGTAATACTTAGTGAACCAAAAACTAGATTTTTTTCCCTTCAAATACTCAAGTTGGGGACTCGTACTTTGCAGTGAAGGGTTTAATTTTCACTCGTGCATTGACTTTAGCCACCAACCAGATAACCTCCTCCTAGTTAATTCTACCCGCTTAAAGTCTATTTTGCCCTCCCTGTTCCTAAACCCCAGTGCTTTGAAAAACTCTGCGCCATCATCCTGAACTATAGGGTGAAGCCCTTTACAGAACATTATCAAGTGTTCGGCAGTTTCCTCTTCCTCTCCACACGCACTGCATACCGTGTCTACCCTTCCGTATTTGGCCCGATATGTCTTGGTTCGCAATACTCCCGTCCTGGCCTTAAACAGTAGAGAACTACCCCGAGTATTATCATATATCCTTTCCTTGGCAATTTTCTGTTTAAAAATTTGATAGATCTCTAGTGCGGACTTCTTAATCATACCGATTCTCCACATATCGGTCTCAGCTTCCTTCACTTTCTTCTTAACCGATAATTCTTTTTGGTTTGGCCCCCTGCTGTTTTCCAAGTATTTACCAGTCAATTTTCTGGTTCACTTCCGCCACTTTGTATGGACATTCTTCATGTACAAGTAGCTGAATACCTTCCTAGCCCAACGCTCCTCCCCCATTTCTCTCAATCGCTTCTCAAATTGTATCTTGCTGCAAGCTTCCCTGCCCTCAAACGACGTCCAGCCCATATCACCTTGTACTCCCTGATTTGGTGTATTCCCGTGAGCTCCTAAGGCAAACCTACCTATTCCACGCTGCTTAATTTCTAATCTTGCTTGAACTTCTGTTCTCACGCACAAGACCACATTGCCGAACGTCAGACCAGGAACCATCACCCCTTTTCATATTCCTCTCACAACATGATATCTATTGCAATTCCACAGTGCCCCGTTTTACATCACCGCTGCATTCCTGTTACCTTTAGTCGTATTTAGCCGTCTAGTGTACACTTCGCGTACTAGGTGGTGGCTACGACGGACACCTACGGCACACAAACCGTAGTTGTCTTCCGTACAGTTGTCTGTCTTAAGGAGCTTCGCCCCTATAAAACAGATGAACCGATGGCAGTACAGGCAATCACAAACATGTCCCGTATAGCCTTTTTAGCGACAGAGTAGATACATCGCGACCATTTTCTGTGTGTAATGGAGCTAGAACAATCAAAAACAGCCAAGTAAAAGGTGAAAACCACGAACACGACTGACCTAACGTATGCTGATACATTCTCTGATACAATTAACTGTAATTACCAGCAAATAAGGTTTTTATAGCACTGGAGGCTGCGTTAACAATATTGTATCAGAGGATGGACTATTTGTTCCAATGTGTAACGGATAGTGCACAGCACCCCTTTCTTTGCAGAAATGTTGTCGCCTTTATTTATATACGGAGGAGAATGTCCAACAATACGTGAGGTATACGGCATGTACGGAGTAAGAGTGTAGAGACAAATAAACCTCTTTCAAGTTATAAAGACCCTGTATATATGCGCATAAGTCAATTATGTTTGTTCACATCCGTGCTCTTAGGGTATAGCCAGGCTTCTCATACAGAGAAATTTGGACGGTTTTTTTAAGTAGGATATAGTAACAGCATGAACTTGGGAAGCATAAGAGATAACGAAGGGAGGGAGTAAATTATTATAATAAGTTGAGTTGCTAGTGATTGGACATTCTGGTCCGGAAGAACATCGGCCCTTGCCGCCGTCTGGGCTCGGTAAACAAGTGCTCGTTGCTGCAGTTGCGTCAGAGCTGGACAGGGTCGCCTCCCACTCCACTATTGTGGAGCTATGGTTGACCGGTGCGTTGTGATTCTTCTGGCATTCCCAGGCCATGTAAATTAAGTTCTTCGTCTGAGGACATAATTCACATAGCGGATTGTGAAGACCAGCACTAATTCGGACCTTCTTTCAAGGTCGTTGTCTCACAGGAACATTGTTTTTGAGCGCGAAGCCATAGAAGGCTGTTGGAGCACCATGTTGTGGTAGGGAGCCTGCGGAAGAACACGAGGTTTTCCCCAAATCCTTGTTACCAATGGCGCATTTCGTGAATGATAGCGCAAGATAGTGTTAGGTAGTATCGCACACATGCTGGTGACTCCCAAATGAGAACCGCAGCTGGGAACGAAATCCGAGTCTTCCCATTACGCCTACGAGGCTATGTTCCGTGGTCACCACCTTGTGTATACGTCGTGCTTATCTGGTAAGTCTTGCACCGCAGCGACCATTCACTCCCATGAGAATGAATGCTGACGATCCTCTTCTATCGCAGCTGTCGGGTAGCCCACCTGCGACATGTTTTCTCGTCAACGCTCATTTCATTTTTGCCATTTATACGTGTTTATTGAAAATAGGTACACTATTCAAGTGGTTTCATAGTCGGTTGTCTTCTTAAGATTGTGAAAGAAATGGAAAAAAACTCAAGGCCCCAATCTCAGCTTTTCAAGATAAGAGAATTGTCTGTAAGTTTGCTATATTTTCAGCCACACTGCATCCTGCTTTTGTTTCATACCTTTACCTAAATTAACCACCATTTTAAAATGAAACAATTTTCACTTCTTTAATCTATCTTTTCATTATTTTCATAAACACTATTTTCTTTTTTGACTCGCTTGAGCTTCTTCTATTTCTACTGTATCATTCTCAAGCTTGTTTTCCGGTTTCTCTTCGCTCATTTCCGGTGCTGCAAGTTTCTGCCTTCGCACTTTCTTGATCCTCTTCCAGCGGAAAGGGAAAGTGAGCTCTTACACCAGTGCTGCCTGCCCCAGGTTGTAACATTGTAGCCCTGCTAGAAAAACCGTGACTGCGCACGCTAGGAAAAAAAAAACTAGGCGCAATGCACTCTCCACAAAGCTTCACCTCGGGAGTGTAACTCCCCGAGGAAGGATTTACGACAGAGTCCAGACCGACGATTTTGGCTGGGGATATAGTCGCCCATCCGGTGTTCTCATACGTGCCTCAAAAAGAGATCCGCTTTTATTCCCAGCACGATGTTCGAAGTACTAAGCCTGCTGAGAACGTAATGCCGAGTTGTTGCCGCTCTGTCGTATGCCCTTTCTGAAATAAATACCCGCAAAATATGCAACAAAATATTTTCTGAGTAGAATTAAAATGTTTTTATAAAATTATGTACACTACCTTAAGAAACTAAAAACTATTGAACGCAAGCAAAAGCTTGTGTATTCTGACCTAAACAAATTGGAAGCAAACAGTTTTATTAGACTTTTTGCAAAGCCCTAACCAAAGTAAAAAAAAAAAAGACCGCAGAACAGGTAAGCATGCGCGTCATTAGGGATCTTCGTCGTTAGTGATATACTGTGCCTGGAAACAATTTTTATTTAAACCAAATCAATTGTGGATTTCGTTTTTTCGCTCATTGGGCAACAATATGTAAAAATTCTGAAATAAATTTCTGTGGTTTAGCGTCCATGCTTTTCTCGATTCACGTAGAATCAAACAAGAACGTTTTCGTTTTGAAATCAATCATGGTTCATGAGCAACTATTTGCCTAAAGTAAGCTATGAACGGATGTCAAGGCAGTCACTGCATCGGGCTCGGCTCAGGCGAATACGTGGAGCAGTCGCACTCGCGCTGAGAACGCTTGCGAAACATTCGTTTCCAAATCTCGTTCCCTTCTCCCCAACTAGTTCACAATAAGTTTCAGCACGCCACTAACCCGACTGGGTCAACGGCATTCAGGTGCGTAAAGGTTTGTTTACCGGCTCTATATTGCCCGATACACTCCAACAAATTAGGACACTTGAGATGTCTGCCTCTAGACACGTCACCTTC